>NC_141162.1:63463412-63613412 GCF_053477565.2 Lygodium microphyllum
GAGCCATGGCAAGAGAGTCCCCATCGTCCCGATCAACCCATAAGGCCTCATCCTCCAAGGCCTCCACCATAGGGTTTGGAGGTGTCCTTACGGCAATCATCCAAGAAGCGATAGGACAGGGACAAGCAGGAGAAGATAAAGAGGGAGGTGACGAGGAAAGTGGCGAGTCACCGTCACAGTCCCCGCCTCACATAGAAGAGCAGCAGAGGTCGTCTGATGAGACAGAAATAGAAGCCAACGAAGAGGGAGAATCCCAGGCTACACCACAAAGGCATGCGGAACAACGAACTAAGGTCCTACATGGAAAAAGAGAGGAGGAGCGAAAGAAGAAAGAGAAGGAAGATCTGGAAAGGGCTCAAAGGGAGTCGATGAAGGATGAGGAGGAAAGAAAAAAGAAGGCCGAGGAGGAGCTGAGAAGGAAGGAAGAGGAAGAATTGGAGCTAGAAACCCGTCGCTCCATCGAGGAGCAGCACAGAAGAGACGAGGAAGGAGCAGAGGGTCCGCACCAACCTGAGGCACCCGATCCCAGTACCGGTGTGCTGGAAATCGTGCCCCTGCTCCCTGCAGAAGGAAAAGGAAAGGACCTGATCAGGCCAACTTCCCCCCTCCTCATACCGTCCATGCCAGCCACTCCTATCATGACGACACCCCTTGCCACCGTCACCCAAGGGCCCACCCCAAAAGTCGACGAGAGCAATGTGGTCACTTGGCTACAATTTTTGGTAGAAAGGGAGTTGGCAAGGGAAGCGGCCATGGCCACCCCAGCTTCAGGAGCCAAAAGGGCAACCGCAGCTGAACTGGAGCCAAGGCTGGAACCGAAAAGGAAAAAAATAGAAGATGTCGCCACCACTACGACCATGCCCCACCCCCCATATCCAACAGGCCAATACGACGAGTATGTAAAGGAACTACTCTCGCAGTTGCAAAGGGCCAAGGAAGAAAGGAGGATGGCCGTGGAGGAGCTGGCAGTGGAACGAGAATCACAAGCCGCCCTCCAGCTGGAGAGAACAAAGAAAATAACAAAATATCAAAGGGAAATCGATGTGCTCAGGGAGGAAGCCAGCACTAAGGAGACAGAAGAATTAAAATCCCTGAAGGAATGTGACGTTGCCTGGGAGGGAAGGAGAAAAATCTTGATGGTGCGTCTCAACGGGAAGAGGGAAACGAATGCCCATCTTCCGCGCAAAAATGATTAGTTATCTGCAGTCAACCTGGAAGCGCAAAGCCGGCTCGACAAGATCAGACAGGAGGCTGTAGAGCTAGACCAGTTAAGGGCAAAACAGGTGCAAAGGATGCAGGTGAAGCTGGACCAGCTCAATGCGTAAATCGTAGATGAACGCCAGGAGTAGTTCCGCCTGCACCATGAGCTCGAGGCCCAGCAGCAACAGCTCATGGCAATGACCCTCCATCAGGGGAAGAGCCTGGAAGATATGGAAAGAAGGGAAAAAGAATGGGCCGAGCACAATGAGCAGAGAGTACGGGACTTAGCATGCCGGCTAGCCAAGGCCGAAGGAGACAGGGTGCTGGCTGAGAATCAGGCAGAGGCAGCCCAACTCTCCATGATAGCCCATCAGCATACCTTCCTCAATACGCTGCTCCACTCCACCAGACCGGAAGGAGATGAAGCCAATGATCAGCTGCAAAGGAAACTAACCATTGCGCGCAGAGCTCTCACAGTAGGCCTGCACGTGCCGCTGCAGCTAGGAGGCCCGCCGCAGAGCCTAGAGGAGCAGAGGAGATATCTTTCACAGGTAGGCTTGACAGCGCAGGAGATAGATGACCTCGGTTTCACAGAGGCAAAAGCACAAGAAGACGAGCAAGCAGAAGGGGGTGAACCGAAGTTCGATCTGGGACCTCAGGAGGAGGAATACGTCCCATCACCCCCTCAGCCACAACAAGCCGAAGTGCAGCACCCTGATACATCTGCCGAGAGAAGAGCGGCCCAAACCAACTGCAGGAAAGAGATCGTGGAGAAGGCAAGAAGGAAGCTGAATGCCAGACCCGTTCCAAGACAGCCTGCCCCTTTCCTACTACGCACCCAAGATTCCCATGCTGAATTTCATGCCAAATTGATTATCTAGGAACAGCAGGAGTATAACCGCAACCCCTTCGACTTGCGCTTTGAGTTTCCCACTACCTTGAATAGGGTACTGCCCATTCAACTAGTAGAGGACGTCATTGCTATGGGGGCAAGGCTCAAAGCCAAGTAGTTAGCGGAGCGTGAGGCTCACCCAACTGCTTGGGGAGCTGAGGACCACGAGTTTTGGCAAGATAAAGTCCTCCAGGTGCCTAGATCAGTGGAAGGCTATAATTGCCAACCCACCTGGAGGAGACGCATTTTTTACGTCAACCTTGACGCGTGGATGGCATTTTGCAACACCCTCCCTTCAGAGAGAAAACGACACCACTTTTATGCCGTATCCTCGAAGGGTAGGGGTAGACTTCAAGCTGTCCATCCATGGCAGGTTCGATTTCCCCATTATCTATAATACCAATAGCACCTCCCATAGGGACGCCCTTCTCTTCACCCTCCCCGATTTGTATAGCTCTATAGATAGATTTCTTAGCGAGTTCACCTCTTGTCTCGACCCCGCATTCATCACCACTTGTAATTATCTTAGGCTAATTAGGATCCTAGTCCACCAAGAGCCCGCACCCCAAGAATGCCACCTCCCACCCCTCTATTTTGACCCCAACGCCATAGACAGCAACACCATGACTCGCCTCATGATGCGTGCTTCTCTTTTGCCATCTTTCTGTGGTGCACTACTCGAAGACATGAACGACAGCAAATTCACCCAGTGCAACCACCCCTTCCTTTCTACCACCACCCTCAAAACCTGCCTCCACATCAAAGGCTACCTGTTGAGTCAAAAATTCCTTAACAAGGCCCCCCGCCCTCCGCCAACCCCTACCCACCATTCAAATGACGAGGAGTAAACTCCTGTCATGCCCTTGTACCACTTGCCTCCATGTATACGCCTCCTCATGCTATTATATATATATTTATTTTAAAAAAAAGAGAAAGAAGAAAGAAAGACGCACCACAATCACCGCACCTAAGATCCTCCCTAGCCCCCCCCCCCCACTTTACACTTAGGGCACATCAAGGGCAGGACTTTCAGACCTGTCACCCTAAGACTTGCACTGCACTGCCAAAAAAGCACAAACTAGGTCATCAAGTGTGAGACGGTACCAAGGGCAGACCCATCTCCCAGTTCCACTGCCATTCGCACCACGTACTACATAGTAAGACAGACACACCCCTTAGAGAGTGCACAACTTTTCTTGCAGGTTATGTTCCCACTTCAAGATATGGCTAGCCGTGAAGGAGGATCGTCCACGGCTTCCCTTAATACCAACACTTATTTTCCTGTACCGGCATCTGGCCACCTGCCTACTGATGGCCACCCTGATTGAATCAAGTCAAGGCAGAGCTACCATTGGCATAGATCTTGGAACCTCATCATCCAATGATCCATGCCCAATGCCCCAAGATCTATGGATCGCTTATTGATTCCACCGGCATGAAGACCTTCAGCTCAAAACTGAAGACCTTCACATCAAAGACAAGGGTCTTCAATCAAAGCTGCGGGTTTTCAAACCAGATAGCGTTCGAGGGGTTTCTCCAGGATAAATCCCTCCAATACCATCATCCTAAGGGATTGATTATTGCTTCAAGCGTTTCTCATACTCAAAAGATGACCAGCTACATAACCAGCGCCACAACCATGTGACAGCCGGCCACTGAGTATCTCCATCCAGCCTAAAGCACACCGGCATCTCTCCTGGTCATCATCCCTAACCACCCACCTACCTGCTCCGCCTAACAGCCGACCTAACTTGCCACCATGTCCCTCCGCAGTGCCATGGGACTGGCACTTGGCTAGGAAGGGGGTAATGTTATCGTGTTTTCGACCGTGGTTCCGCAGCACAAAGGAGCAGAAAATGGAAAGAAGAGAAATTAGCAAAAAGGCACAGGATAAAAGCAGAAAAAGATAAAAACAGAAAAAGGCGCACCATTAAAATGCGGAACCACCCTCGAATCTGTGTAAAAGAGTGCCACACTCGCTCCTGTGCAAAGTGTAGGCATTAGTTGGAAATAGGATAAATTAGAATGGTGGGAAATGGGAAAAAGGGCCTAGGCTACGACTGGCCATGTAAAAGAGGAATGACTGTCCAAAAAGGATTTAGGGCTTTATATATAAAGTTGAAAAAAGAGAATGGAAAGTCATTCTTTGGTGTGTGGCAAAAGGAGTCTTCTTCTTTCTCTCTTCTTCTCTCGTCCTTGCTTGTGTGTGCTCTTGAGAGAGGGAGTGTGAGAGTGTGAGGGAGTGAGTGTGTGTGAGAGTGAGGGATCAAGAGGATGAAGCTCTTCACCATCTCCTTTCCTCTTCTTCTCTTCTCTTCTCTCTTCTTTTCTTGCACGCGCGGCTATGGAGGATGGAGCTTGGAGATGAAGGATGCTTGAGAATTCTTGAGCTAGCATCAAGAATCGTGGAGCTACTGGAATGCAAGAGAGAGGAGGGTACTCGATCGGGCATTAAGGTAAACTCACAACACTCGTAGGATCGACGGTGCGTCGGCTAGGTGAGAGATAGCCATTAGAGCTCGCTTGGAACGCTTGAAACAATAAGCGGTCTGTGGGTCTTGGCGGTTGAGCAAAAGCTCCCACAACTAGCATTTCAATCTCTTGAAGATCAAAGAGTGGGTATGCAAATCTAGTTTTCAGCATGCTCATGACCTACAACAGTTGCTCCTCTTCATTTGGCATCATGATTGTGCTCCAGACTTTGCATATCTAATGCTTAGCATTGAGCATTGAGCATTCAAGTATAATATTACACTTGGGGCTGATATACATTCAGCTTTAGGCCTGAAATACATAGTATTCAAATCTGTAATAAATAGGGTAGCACCTGCTCTCTTGATATTGATGCTCATATGATAGTTATTTGGATTTATCTTGATGCTAGATGCTTTGGAAACCATGCGGCATTGTCTTGAGGCCATTTTGAGCTAATCTTAGCAAGGATTTGGCTCATTTTGTAGACATATTTGGCTACTGGAATAACAGGGGCTGAATGACATTTTGACTGCGTATGCATTATGTCTTACTTCTAGACTTGGTCTCAGGCATTTTAAACCATGTATTCATGCTTATGGTTGATGTTACATGCTTGGATTTGATTCAAAAATGCATTTGAGTAGTGATTAAAGCTCATTTTTGGATCAGCTTTACCTACAAGTCTATTGTTGTACATTCAAGACAGTTTCGTGCATATTCAGGACAACATACCTCACTGTTAGGAATTTTGATACGTTTCTATGCAAGAACATTATGGTGATGCTTTGAGCAGCTTTGCATGATCTTTGGAGCTCTATCTCAGTCAGCCTGAGAGGTTATTTCAATTCTGAATTTTTAGGATAGATTTTTCCTAAATGTCAGGACTTCACTCCCAAATTGTTGGACAGCCACTTGTGTCAAGAATTTCAGGACTACACTCCTGAATTGCAAGACATCCACTAGTATTGTTAGGAATTTCAGGATTGCACTCTATTTTTGTCAGGTAATTGGAATGTTTATTGCCATTCAATGCTTTTGAGGCATTTTGGGCAATGAAATGATGTATGTTCTTGCTGCTACATACTTGGGGATATTCCTAACATACTACTGAGTGGATTTTGCAGCTTTCATTGCTTGGCATTAGCTATCATTTACTATCATACTGTTATTTGGCTGTGAATCATGGCTAGCAATAGTGATAATCATCTTTTGCATATCAAAAATCTTGAAGGAGCACACAACTTTGTAGTTTGGAAAAAGCGGTGCTATAATATCTTGTTCTAGAAAAAGCAAGCAAAGCTGATTAAAGTAAAGGGAACAAAACCAGTTGATGTAGAGTAGGGCGACTAGGATGAGCTGAATGAGCTTGCATGCTCAACCATTGAGCTATTGATTTCCAATGCCTTGCTATTTAACATTGAAGGGTTGGATTTTGCTTATGACATTTGGAAGCAACTAGAAGAATTGTACGGTGTCGTATTGCTGCGCATTCGAGGTGTGAAAACCACCCAAAAATTGCGTGTGACTTGATACTTTGTATATACTCAGTTGTTGTGTTTACATTTATTTTCTGCGCATGAGTGAGCATGATGAGATGCTTTCAGCCTATGTTGATACATGTTGCTGCAAAAAGGTTTGGAATCATTGCTTGCCAAAATCCATTAGCACTATTGCTCGTAGACTCAGCAAAAAGAGGAGCCATTGACTGTTGGACGGATTCACGGTTTGAGCTTAATGACTGAGGCTGCTTCATCATGCGGTTTTGGGTTTCCTACAGAGCGAAAGAGGATGGCCCTATCCTTCTGGGTTTGTGGTATCCATGGGAGCACGGTGGCCATGGCCATGAGCACACACAGGTGCATGCATATGTGACTACACACGCATCGGAGGAGAAGGAAGAAGCTAAAACTCCTACAAGTTCTAGAATATATGGTTTAAAATTGAACCAAGAATAATAATATGGGAGTTACAAAGGCTAAAGAGGGGATTTTGAATGGTTAAAGAAGATGTGGATCAGGCTGGAAAAGGAAAAGCTTTTGATCTATTTTTGAAAAGAGGAGCTTTTTGAATCGGGAGAGAGAGGGAAAATAGTAAAAGGAGGAAAGAAAATAGACAAGGGGGAAAAAAATAGACAGGAGGGAAAAAAAAAGGAGGAACAGGTCGCTGAGAACTGTGGGCTGTCTCCTCTGTGCTCTAGGCATGATGGGGATCCATCGTTACGAGGGAGATAATAATGGTCATTGGCTACATGTATCGGGGGCTTATGAGTGCTTCAAGTCCGTGGAGAATAACAAACCGGATGTTGAACAGCTCCGATTCTGGTGCCAGTACTGGGATCAACTTACATCTATTCCACGTTTCTGAAGCCTTTTGTGTCAAATCATGAGGTGGAGATTGATCGCAACTTGAATGAACTGAGAACAAGAGTGGGCAATTCTGCTTGTCGACTTTGGGAAAAGGGGCTCAATTTGGTTCACAGAATTACTCCAGTATGCAGCATCTCAACCACTGGCTTCAGCACCATCTTCAACTCCCACACCCTCTTCAATACCATCTTCATCTCCTCAGCAGCAACAGGGGAAATATAAAAGATGATTTTGGAAGTCCGCAGATTGATTGGGTGGTTAAATATGTCAGCATATTGCACTATTAGGCTATCATTTTTCTATGTGATAAAGCTTAAAGACGACTACCTGCTCTACCTTCTTCTTACAACATACATGCAGCCACAGGTGTGGTACCTGTAGCAAATGGACAATGTGATGGTTACACTCAGGCTCGAAATACTATGCAAGTCTTTGTCACAGTGCTTGGCGGTCGGAATGTTCACCCCAAACATAGGGGAAATCTAGCTGTACAAGTGCTCTTTCAGAACGATTCTGCTTTTTCTGATTTGGAAACTTCCTGGGTCAAAGCCGGATCCAACATAGAGTGGAACTCTTTCTGGGCTTTCAGTGTGTAACCTCAACAGAAGGCCTGCAATTGGTGCTCCGGGAGAGAAAGTCAAACTGCTTCAGTTTTCTAGCACGTCCTAAACTAATTGGTTATCTAGACATCTTGTGGCAAACCATCCTTAGTTCACCCACTCTGTCTTGGGATGGTTGGGTGCCCTTGCACATGGAATCAAAGCTCTACCATGACTGCAAGCCAGTATCATTGCAAATCTCAGTTTCGGTCACTCCTCCTCATATCTCTCCTGTTCTACTTCATATATGTCCGGATGCTTCTATACGTGAGGAAGAAAGCAGCGACTTAAGCGGCTGGCGTAATGTTTGTTTGACAAGGACTGTAGTTGATCACATGAGGAGAGTAGCTTTTTATGTACGTGTAAGGTGGTTGCAGCATGATGAATTCGTTTCTCCACCTCTGATTGAAGTTTTTCATGACACATCTTTATCTTCCATGGCTCCAAATATGAACAATGACTACGAATTCAGAAGATATTGATAATCTTGGTGGATAGTAAAGATTCTATTACAGTTCATGCCTCTTGTTTGTAAACTCACTGATGGCAGTTTCCTGCACATTATTGATATCAGAATCCAAGAAGTTCGCAATAATGTTGTATATTGAAATCTGAATTTCTGTACATAAGACTTGAGGTCAAGGATCTCAAAGCCTAAAATCAGTGAACTGAACAGATTTGAATTCATCCTGTATTTTGCAAACTTCAAGGCAGAAATATGAATACTATTTGATATCATTTTTCTCAGTCACTTGTTTAATCTTCCATCTTGATATTTATCAAGGTCTTCTGAAGACGCGACTATGCTTTCGTAAACCCTTCGACAACGGCCAGAAGAGTGTTGCAAGCAGAAGCTATTGGCTGAAGAAACTCATGGTTTTGCGTATGAAAGAGGATACTGCAATTTCTACTCACCTTAGTGAGTTTAACTCCATTTTCAGCCAACTTTCTACTTTGAAGTTCAATATTGATGATGAGTTCAAAGCTACGTTCTTGCTTTGCACTTTGCTAAAGAGCTGAGATACCTTCACAACTACTATGAGCAATTCTAATGCTATGCTTTTGTATGCCGATGTAGAGAGTGCTCTACTCATGGAAGAAATGAATTGGCATAACAATGCATCTAGTAAGTCGTACAGTGCTTTGCATACTAGATGCAAATCACAACAGAAAGGCGAATCTGATAGCAAGGGATTTAGTAAATCACACAATAAGGATGTTGAATGCCATCATTGTGGCAAGAAGGGTCACTTCAAATGTGACTGCTATAAATGGAATAAAGAGAAAGGGAAGGACAAGAAGACAGATGACAGCAAGGAAGAGAAGAAAGAGAGTTAGCCTACTAAGAAGAGCAATGTAAAGATCGAAGAGGTGAGTGTAGTTAGCCATGAGAGCAACAGTGGGAATGATGTACTCTTTGTCTCTTCATATTTCAGTGCACATGCTTTGATAACCAATATAGATGATGACATGCACACTTGGATTTTGGATTCGGGTGACTCCTTTTATGTCACCCCTCACTATGAGTGGTTTACAGACTATACACGAGGTCGGCATGGTGTTGTCCATCTTGGGGACAATTATGCATGCGACATTGCAGGAATTGGCATTATGCAACTGTAGTTTTAGCATGGATCTGTCTTCACTCTTCAGAATGTAAGGCATGTATCTTAGCTCAAGAAGAGCTTGATTAGTATTGGTCAACTAGATGACAATGGTTTTCATACCACCTTTGGCAATGGGAAACAGAAGATCTGTAAGGGATCTAGGGTTATTACTAGAGGCTCAAAGAGTGATACTTTGTATCCTCTCCATGTATCTAGTATGCGTAACCATGTTGTTGCCATGACCGATCAGCCAAGTGTTTCCTTGTGGCATGGCCGGGGACACATGAGTCAAACAGGAATGAAAGTACTTTCTCATTTGGGTTACTTGCCTTGTCTTCATTATGCTTATTTTGAGCACTGTGATTATTGTGTTTATGGTAACCATGTGCAAACATCTCATAAAAAGTCTCTTTCACTAATATCCTTACCTTTAGAGTTAGTATATTCTGATGTATGTCAAATCCTAGGGTTATCTCTAGGAGGAAAGAAATACTTTGTCACATTTGTCGATGATGCTACTCGAAAGATATGGGTTTACCCTATTTGTAGCAAGGACAAGTGCTTGACAAATTTAGAAATTCCTGGCATTGGTTGAGAATCAAACTGATAAGACACTTAAGTTTCTTTTCTCTGACAATAGTGGGGAGTATGTATTCAAAGCCTTTCAAGCATTTTGTGACAGCAAGGGGATAAAGAGGAAGCTCACTGCCTCTCATAATCTACCCCAAAATGGAGTTGCAAAGCACATGAATCGGACCATACATGATAAGGTCCATACGATGTTGTCTCATGTTGCATTACCCCATGGCTTTCGGGTAGAGGCCATTCATCTGATTAATAGGTCATCGAACAGATCTTTGGGGGGGAGAGTCCCTCAAGAAGAGTGGTCAGGCAAGCCACCTTCCTATGCTCATTTGTGAGTGTTTGGCTCTGCAAGGCTTTTGTGCACATACAGAAAGAAGAACGCAGCAAACTAGAACCAAAGTCCTGTAAATGCATATTCCTAGGATATATTGACGAGGGTAAGATGGGGTATAGACTTTGGGATCCCGAGAAAAGAAACATAGTACGCATCAATGACATCATCTTCTGTGAAGATCACATGCATAAGCAGCCCAAGAAGATTAAGAAAGTCAAGAGGGTTGTTTTTAGGGAGGATATACCTTTTAGACAGTCATTTGTGCCTAGTGGATAGTAGTGTATACCTGTTGTAAATACTCCTAAAAATGCATGAAATGGTACTAGAAATGACCAACGAGGTATTGCCCATGATACACCACAGTTTCAACATGAAAACATGTAATTAGGACAGCCTGCTCAATTGTCACTGGAATTTTAGAATAGCAACCTGTACATGCAAAATTACAGGTCCGTATTTTAGGACAACAACTTGTAAATACAGATTTGTAGGCCCAGTAGCCAGCAAATGCAGAAACTTCATTGCGTAGGTCAACCCGACCTTCAAGGCATCCAAATAGGTTTATTCATGGTGCACAGTATGCTACAAGTTATGTCATGGTTACTAACTATGGTAAGCTATCATGCTTCAAGGAACCAATGACTAGACCAGGAAACAAGAAGTGGTTCAAGGCCATGCTATCGAAAATGGAATCACTTGATAAGAATGATACTTGGGACTTGGAAAAACTTGGAGGAATCTCCTTTGTTATTTTGCATCCTTGTATATTTTCACTTCAATTTTGTAACTCTTGATTTAATGAAAAGATTTTAAATGTAATAATTGTTTTTATATTTATGGCTCAAAACTTATAATTATGGGAGGCAAACAACTCATACAAGAGAAAGAGCGTTTAGCTCTTTTTCCAATTGTTTTACCATTGACTTTGAACTTATATCCAAGAGAAAGAGCATTTAGCTCTTTTTCCAATTGTTTTACCATTGACTTTGAACTTATATCCAAGGGATATACTATCTAGCAACTCCAAGGTATCCCTTAGATCCTTTAGACTCCAATTAGAAGTGAAAATTTACCTCCTTTTCTTCTTCATGTGCTATAATTTGCATCTTAAGTTTAAAAGGCATGCAATCTATCTTAGAATCCAAGGGAATCCAAATGCCTAGTTTAATTTTGTATCTTCTATAATCAAATCTCAAGCAAGAGTTTGTCATGTGATGTTGTAAGACAAAGACAAGGATTGGGGGCATACAATACACCTCATGGTACCGCTCGTATTGCCATACTCTCTAGATTTCCAAAGCCTTCCTATAATGTTATCCAATTCCTCTTCTGCAAAATTTCTACTTAGCCAAGATACCTTTGTCCTTTGTAAATGTGCTATTTTAAAGTATGCCACAAAGATATGCAAGGATATAAACCATGATAGGTGTATTCTTCTTAAGATCCTTCCAGCCAGTTGTCATGGACTTTTGAATATCCTGTCATATTTTGAATTTAAAACTGTGCATCATTGCCTTATCAAGAATCTTCCAATTTAGAGATGAAAGACTTGGCAATGGTAAATCCTTGATATGTCCATATGTACCTACTCTAGAGGGAACCACATAGCATGCATAGTATATAAAAACCTTCTCTCACTAAAAGAAGCCATAGTCTGATCAACATAGGTAATGTCTGTGAACGCCTTACAAATCGCATGAAAGGTTCCACTTAAGCTTCCCACTGGTTGCCATTCAGTATTTGTTGGACGGAAATATATCTACAACCAAGAATTCGTTATTACTACTTGCTTAAATTTAAAAAATATAACATACATTATCAACTCAAGACTTATAATGTGTTTGCTAGGAAACATATTTATTTGGAGCCAAGTGTATATCCTTGGCCATGCAAACATGTAAACCACCCTTTAGGCATAATTTTGAAAGCAATGATACGTCCCTTCTAGTGCTTATTTATATTCTCTCATTTTCTTCTGTTCACCTTGTGAGAGTCCTTGCAAGAGGGCAACATGGTAACCCAATCATTGATGCTAAAGGTTTTTGGCTCCCAATTTTCATCAACTCCCTGGCTATAGACAGTGTAGGAGTTTATTGAATGAGAAGGGCATCTTATGGATGCCATACTTAGATTGAATTCACAAAGAAAGTAGCTCACCAAGAAAGGTGAATGAACTAAAAATGAATATTAAGAAGACTAATGAAAATATATTGGGCGCCAAAAAGCTCTTGACTTTCAAAAAAGTCATCATTAACTTCACTGCATCTTTATCATGTCCTTTGTCAAATTTTATAAGTAAATAAGGACTTCAAGACTACCAAAACATATTAGACTTTGGATATTTTGGCTAAAAAGGAGAGAACCACAAAGGGGACTCTACTATCTCCAAAAAAGAGGAGACAATAATACCATATTCTTGCACACATGGCAAACTCTCTTTGGCCTTTTTTAAATCCCATGATTAACAAAAGTGCATTTTTTGAAGCGTCTTTGGCCCTAATGCATGTCTCTTGCGTTTATTACAACAATACATTGTTGATGCTTATTGTAGTATTGAACAATGTACATTTGTTGGAGGTAAAGGCGCATATGTCTATGCTACCTATGTATTACTACACTGATAGTACCCACATACCTATACCTTGCAAGTGGCAGGTGCCCATCACTATCACTTCATTCTTTATACTTTTAGTGATGTTTAAATAAGGGAAGGCCAATCACATATTGTAATTATTGGAGTTTCCATCTTGAGTCTCTCTCTCTCTTGCTCTCTTACTCCATCTGCCACCATAGCTCACTCCTCCATTGCTTTTGCTTGCTTGTGCTCACTCAAGCTTCTCCCTAACTGATATTAGAGCATAGTTGCTCTTCAATGTGCTTCAACCCCAAATTTGAAACCTATAGCTCAAGGTTTAATGGCTAGCCATCCCTCAAGAAGGTATGCATCAATCCTATGCTTCATAGGCCTCTTTTTGGCTTGTGTGGGCTCCTTCTCAACATCAAGTAGACATGATTGAGCTTTAGCAAGTGCTCTAGTGTGGCCAACGATAGCAACAAATAGGACATACGTGCTACTTACCATGTGCAAGATAGACCTATAGTTTACTATGTGCAAGGCAGACCTACTATCTACTTTGCGTAGGATAGACCCGGTGCTCACTGTGTGAGCATGCATGGGGCATGCATAGTAGTGGATGTGCCCTAGCCTAGGGTTTGTGTATGAGTGGCTTAGGATCTCTAAGTTCTAACACATCCTAAAGGTAGGCCTTAAAAAGGGAAGGCTAGTCACACTAGTTATGGTTGCTCTCGGGTCCATCAAAGATGTGTCTCCTCTTCACCTTGCTCAGGGAACTAGTGGAAGATGTATGCTCCAAGTCATGCATGAAATGGATTATCATTAGGTGCCCCAACCACACAAGAACCTAGATCAATAGGTCCTTTAGTGAAGATGGTCCATAGAGTCTCAAAATTAATGGAATCAAGGTATCCCATGTCACCTAGCCCTAGATCATGCCCAAGACTATAATGGGTTGATCCTAGGGTTTGATTTGACAAGAGATACCTCTCAAATGCATGTTCATAGTAGTACCTTTAGGATTCCCAGCCAAAGGCACAAATTGGCCTATTGGGAAAAGATTGCATGATGGGAAACAAGATCAAAATGGCTCATCAGTCAACCCACTATTCATTGCATGGAGGACAGACTTGCTGTTTATTATATTGAAGACACATTTGTTATTAACTATTGTTTACGACATACCTGCTATATACTATCAAAGTAAGCTAATTGACTATGAATTTGGATACTTAAATGGATGTATTGATGTATGCCACTGATGTTATGCACCCGGATATGCTTATGAAATGTCATGAGCTTCACATTTGAGATCGATTACATGTATTGAAGTTTTGGCTAGTTGCTACAGTAATAATTGATATTACGGGCTTGAAGATTCTCTTGGATTTTATACTATCGGCTCTATGCTTGATGTATCTAGGATTTTGGATGGCCATATACTTGATGTTTTGAGCTTGAATTGCTCATTTGGCATTCAGTTTTGTTCCAATAAGTCTATTATTTCTTTCCTTGTGGTTTCTATACCATTATGCTTGAAGGATGCATGCAAGCAGCCATTGATAGCTTGCTCTTTGCTTATTTGTGTGGCAATCAGCTCTTTGGTAGAAGAAGCACACTTGGTAAAGATGAATTTGAATTCTTCCCAAGAATAAGGAAGGCTTCTAACTCTTGCACACAATTCACAACTTTACTTTTACCTTTAATGAGAATAGCTAGTGTCATCAAATGTATCTTTTGGATTTGACACAAAGCAACGATGCTGGAGATGCTGTAACACTTGAATCACTCAAAGGAAAGTAAACATTAGATTGCATAAAATAATAACTCCAATCTATGCACAAACTTTTTCAAATCACTAACATTTTATGCTATAAGCATGATATCACCACCCGTCAATCAACACTAACTAATTGTTGTGTCTTCATCTAATAGACTAGGCCAAGGTGGTCATAGCTATGAGTGAAGATGGTGAAAGTGTTATCAATATAATAGATGGTATTGACTATACTATCACCCATGTTGACAATAATGTTTGTAGTGAGTTCTACTATGGAGGGTCTAAAGTACATGGGCAACAATTCTGAGTGTGGTTCTCATTTAGTGTGGCATACCTACAACATAATTTTACCTAATCTCACTAGAAGAGTTGCTTGGTTGTTAATCAGTGTCACAATAGGCTCTATAGTGGGAATGATGGTAGCACTAGGTGCAGATTAGTCCTAGGTTGGGAGCATATTTGAATTAGAGATGGCACTTGGGTGCCTGGGGCTTGAGGAAAACTAGACTCCAAGACTTGATTCTCAATATCTTCTTAACTAGCTTAAGTTGTACAAGTCATAGGTTATTGGTGCTTAGGCTCCCATTTTTTAGTAGGTAGTGGTATCTAACGTTATTAAGCCACTATGGTGCTTGATTGTGATGGCATTGAAGCACATTTAGATTGTGCCAAACTAGCTAGTGTGCCATGTTTTCTTCTACTAGAGGAGACCATAGGAGTGAGTTCAATAGTAGATTTAGTAGGGGTGTTAGAGTGGGTTGCAATCTACTCTCGTGCTATTTGGATGGTGTCAGGATGGCCATTGTGATGTGTGTGGTCCTACCAATGAGCATTGTGGGACTCTTAGGAAGCCAAATCTAGTGATTACCCTCATAGAAACCTTGTACTTGCAATAGGGTTTTGGAGACCCACCATAGCATTGCATGTGCTTATTTACCACCATAACACCAACTCTTTCATTTAGGTTTATGATAGGAGGTTTGAGATTTGGATCTCTAAGCTTTGAAAGGATTAGACTTGCCTTTGGGGACCCATTTAGTTTGGTGCTATTGAATGGTGGCCAAATTACTTATTGGTTCCTATTTACTCTTCTAGCTTATTTTATATCACTTAGAAATTTTATATCATTTACTAGAGTTGCTGCAAGATGTGGACATCAATGGTGTTAGAGGTACTATAGAAGCATGAATGCCCTTGCTAAAAGTAGTTATGATCCTGTCATTTTCTAGGGCAAGTAGGATGCATTGGGTCTCATAGTCAACATTACAACGAGTTTGTTTTTTGAAGCCTCATCCTAACAATGTTTCCTTTCCCACCCCCTCAATGTTCAGTAGTATGTAAAATTTTATTAGAAGGATCTCGGTCTTGATGTTAATCATGACTTTGCATTTTTCTAGTAAGGAGTAGGGTTTTCCCCCACATGGGTTGATGTTAGCAATGGTAAGGATCAATTGCAACTATGCTTTTGTCATTTAAAGTTTCAAGCTCCACATTGCTAGTCCTGCTAATCTAATAAACTTAGAAGGCTCCAACTCCTCCGAATTTCATTTTTTGTTTGTGGCCCTTAATTGAATAAAGAAACACCAAGTTGTCCTTTTTGAAATCAATTCTTTGATATGTTTGTCAAACCATGCCTTTCATCATGCTTTTTCATATATTAGTGTATGTGTAGTTATGAGTTGAGCTTCAAATAGCCATTCCAACACTTTTAAGTGGTCACTCCATGCCTCGTTTCCTTCCCATCTTCTATCCCATAGGTTAGCTTTCCTTCCCATCTGTCTTTTGCACAGCTATCCTTGGACTTGGAATAAAGAACTCGACTAGCAAGATCACTTATGTTCCATAGGTCAATTTGAATGGTTTTTGTCCAATAGCCATTCTGTAGGGAGTTCGATAGGCCCATGAGACTGCCATTAGCTTATTGTTGTTGAGTGTTGAAATGACTTGTTTTTTGGCTGATTTTTGTTGTTTTTGAGAGTTGAATGGTTGATTTTATGAGATGATTGATTGGTTTGGAAGTGGTTTGAGAGTGTTTTGGATGATATTGATTATGTTTGGAAGTTCATGATGTTTATCAGTGGAGATGTGAGGTTGTGTGATGTTCTGATAGGTTCTGATTGGTTCTGTATGCCTTCTATTTTGTTCTGTTTTCTCTCTATAAGGAGGGATGGATTGATGATTGATAGGGTTTGAGATCTTGTGAAAGCTTATTGAATAGTTTTTTATGGTTTGGAATGGTTTGAGCATGAGTTATGACGTTTTGTTGACCTTCTATAACCTTCTGTAGATCTTCTGTAGAGCTTCTGTCTCTGTTCTGTCTCTGCTCTGTAACTGTTCTGTAGCTGTTCTGGTACTGTACTGTGACTGTTCTGTATGCTTCTGTATGCATTATGTTGGATGAGAGTGTAGCTTGGGAAAGTTTTCTAACCTTGGAAAGAGGTGAATACAAGTGCAAAAGAGCTAAAAGAAGTGAAAGAAGTAGCTGCTGAAGATCAAGTAAAGACTAAAGTGAAGTGATAGTAGTGAGCTGTGAAAGGACATTGTAGTGGCTCTGGTGACTCTTCATATCAGACATACCTCTTGGGAAGGGTATCCACGACCTAAGAAGGATTATTGAGAGTGATTATGAGAGATTGTAGTGAGAAGATGATGTATTATTGATGGAGAGAGAGAGAGAGAGAGAGTCAGAGATAGCCAATTCTATTAAAACAAAGTGATTGTATATGAGAGATTGAGAGAGAAGACTATGAAGATATTGAAGATGAATAATATGTGATGTATTTCCATTCAAAGATGGTGTATTCCTTTTCTTTCTTTGTTATATTGATGGATTTTGTGAAGATATTGAAGAATACGATTGATTCTATCAAATCCGTGGGGGATCTACATGATGCTGCATGAAGATTTGTTGTGCCTGGTGTTCTTTTCTTCATTGTGATCATATGAAACCTAATAAACAAGCTTGTTGATGTTACAAGATAGATTTTCTTGCAAGAGAATTCCCTTTTCCTTGATGTTCCTCTTGGGGCTCCATGTTTTTGGTGCGCAGCCGGGGAAACTTGCCATCAACAAGCACCAGAAGAGACTGAAAATGAAGGAAATGGCATTGCCAAGAAGAGAAGAATTCAATGGATGTTTGTAAAGTTCCTTCTTCCACTGAAGAGTTGGAATTTCTCATAATCAAAGCCACTTTACACAAGAAGTTCATCCCACAATGGCGGAAACACATCACCATCATGATGCATGCTCTATGTGGTGGACAGTTTCCTCTTCCTATTGAAGCAGCAGAAACTTGCATCTTGGTGGCAAACTATTTGGGAACAAACTGAAGAGCAGAAACAGAGAGAATGACCATACATGGAAGATTTGGCATTCATTGAGAAGTTTCCAGACATCATCAAGTGGGAGATTGTGAAGAAGCTTCAGGAGTCTTGGTCTATAGAGGTTCACAAAGACAAGAAGGAAAAGAGTTGGAATTTGTTCGTGGATGCTCAACAGCAAGATACATGGGATGCTTGGTGCACTGACAATCTTCTGTTTGTTCAATTAGCAACCCACTGGAAGTTGGCAGACAGAGTGTTTTTCACAACATACACTGTTGAAACCATCAGAAGCTGGCATTACTATGATAATGGCACCACCACAATGCTTAGACGTATGCATTTTGACACCTTCAGAACCAAATACCTTCCTCTGTGCAGTGGCATGAAAGCAGAATTCAGAGACGTTGAAAAGAAAGAAGTAGAAGAAATGTTGGAAAAAGAGTCCTCCAGAGACAGAAGCCTTCTGTTATCCCTCTGTGGAGCACTAATAACATAATGGAGCCAACCCCCTGATGAATGACGCAATAAAGAGGCAAGCGTTAGAATGAGTCCAGAGGTACGTGAGAAGAGAGAAAGCAAAAATCAAAGCTGAGAATGAGCTCGTAGCAGTAGAAGCTGCCTTTGACGCCCTTGCGGAACTCTTGACAGAAGTCCCAATGGCACATCAAGCCCTTCCTTCTCCTACTGGAGGTCCACTTCCAAGCCAGATCCGTCCTGGAAATATTGATGACAGGCCAGCGAATGTAGTCCCATTGCCAGTTTTTAAGGGAGAGTACAATGAAGACCCCGATCTTCATGTAGCAGAGTTTATGGTAGCATGTATGGCTAACAATGCCAGAACCCCTGAGCATTGGTTAGCAATATTCCCTGCCACTTTCAAGGGCGTGGCATTTCAATGGTATGAGAGACAAGCAGCAGGAACTTTTGGTACATGGGACGACCTAAAGTTGGCCTTCCTCACTAAATTCAGGCGTGAAGGTTTTGAAGAGCGGATACGAGAGGAATTTATGAACCTAAGTCAGTCCTCTGGAGAAAGAGTAGAAGCTTATGTCTCACGAATGGAATCCATCCTGAAGAGATGGACTAACCATAATCTAGATGATGGCATTCAGAAGGGGGTGTTTCTCAGAGGATTACAATCAGAATTCCGTAAGTTTGTGGAGCTGCAAAGACCAGTCACCCTGCAAGCTGCAACAGAAGGTGCAAGACTGTACGATGAAGTGGAAGCTAGATTGGCGATGAATCCAGGAAGAGGAGTCCTACCTTCTCTTATGCCAGGAATGATGTACCCACCAAATGCAGTCCCAGGGACTGTCCCCTACCCCTACCAACAGATGCTCCCAGTATCATAGTACAGTGCACCAAATCCACAGTGGCCACAATCAATGCCTCAAATGATGGTTCAACCACAACAACAATGGTCCCAACCAATTTCCCCAATGCTAAATCAGTAGCAACAGTGAAACCCTACCAACTGGAGCCAACAGCGACCAACAGTTCAAACAGGAGCTTTGAATCAGAACCAGAACAGAGACCCCTCTGCACCAACCCAACCTGTTTATGCAGTGATTACAGAGACTCCTCAAAAACCCTACTGCCAGTACCTCAGGAGGAGAAAGCTTGAAGGATTATTTATCCAATTCAGTTGCAAATATAAAAAAGGAGTTGATGGATGTGATTACAGAGCAGCTACAAATACTGAAAGTGAATACCACTAGCATATCCAACGTTGCAGGAGCAGGAAGAGATGTGATGCGGTCAAATACTTGGTGTGGTAAGTGTCATCAAGCAGACCATTTAGCCACTGAGTGCACACGAAAACCAACCATTCCTGGAGCCTTCTGTTCCTACTGTTTGCGAAAGAACCATACAAAGGATATTTGCTCTCTGAAGGAGATGCATGATAGGAGAAGGAAGGAAGAAGATGCAAGATTCAACTTGCTCGAATCCAAAATGACAACACAGGATATTGGACCCAAGTCTAGAGAGTTTGATCCTAATTTCGATCCAAGAAGATTTCCATCTCAAAGTTACAGAGGAAGACAGTCTGGCGGTGGTCAGAGATCAGAAGTGGAGTGTTACAAATGCGGAGAAAAGAGACACATTTCACCAAATTGTCCAAATCCCAGAAGGTCAGTGGATTACAAGCCCTTATGCAGTCGATGCAAAGGAGAAGGCCACACTGCAAAAGACTATCCAAGTCCAGCCCCAGTAAAAAACAGTGCTACTGATAGTCCGGCCAAGGCCCAAGAGCCTACCTCCAATTTAGTGGAATTGGAAGTTGCTGCCATCACGCATGCAAAGAAGAAGGAGCCACCTATCCGGAAAGAAAATAATCCTCCTGCCAGAATAGTAAAGTTTAATCTTCCACCAGAAGAACAGAACAAAACAGAGCCTGACAGTGCCGTACAGAGCACCACAGTGCCACAGAGAGTCACAGAGACAGTTCCAGAGACAGGACCAGAGGTCTGGGAGATAGAAGAGGTGGAAGTGCCACAAGTGACAGAAGAAGTTCCCATGATGCCCCTGTTGGAAGAAACAAGGAAAATGAAAATGGGTGTTGCCCCATTCCCTAACCGGTTAGAGAAGCCAGTGGATCCTATTAAGGAATACGATCTGGTCAGAGATCTAGATACCTTTAAACCAAACCTCACATTCCGACAATTATTGATGCTGTCTCCTAGTTGCCGAAAAAGGTTCAAAAGTATACTGACAAGAAGACGTGGATTAAGGATTGCTCCCTCAATTGCAACAAAGTCCAACAAAGCTCCAAAGCCTGTAAAAGAAGTGGACATGGCTAACACCTTCCTAGATCTGGGTACCCCAGAGACTGGTGTGTGGATAGAAGGCTGCTTTATTGCGAATGCACTGATTGATGGTGGTTCATCAGTGAACATTATGACGGATGTGACAATGAAGGATCTAGGCCTACAAGGTGTGCAACCAACCCAATGGCTCATCAGACTGGCGGATCAGAGCAGAATCAAGCCTTTGGGCATTCTCCCATATGTGAAGACTACAGTGGCTGGAAAAGATTATTGGCTAACCTATCTAGTGGTGAAGCCAAACTCTTATGGTTCATCCTACCCTCTGTTACTGGGCAGACCATGGCTTTTTGAATCCCGAGCAAGGACGGATTGGTTCAAAGGAACCTTGATCTTAGGTAGAGGACCCAACAAAGTGGTGCTGAAACTATATGGTTCTCAAAAAGGACATGGATCCACCTCCTTGGAATTATCTTCTGATTCCCCTAATGAGGCTACAGATGGAACATTAGCGGATGAAGATGCTGTCAAACAGATTCTTCCCAAGAAAATAATGGATACTGTAATCCAACTCCCAAAAGATGCAAAGCCATTGTCAATGGGAGAATACTTCCTGCCTGAACCAGGAACGATTTCCGAAATCACTTCTGACACTGAGATAGAAGCATGGATGTACTACTCTCCCTGTTACATGGCCATAGCAGAGCCAGAGACAAAGGCAGAAGATGAAACAGAGAACCTGTTCTTCTCTTACAGAGCTCCTACAGAGACAGAGCCAGAGCCAAAGACAGAGACAGAGCCAAAGCCAGAGCCAGAGCCAGAGCCAGGGCCAGAGACAGAGACAGAGACAGAGACAGAAGAGGATGGAGATGATATGGAAGAAGAGGGTTATGAAAGCGAGATGGAAGAGTCTATCCCACTCGAAGAGGATACATATGAAGAAGAATTTTCAGAAGTATCAGAAGCAGACGAGCTCATGCTGTGGGACAGAATGGCGATGGTACCATTTGGTCTGGTAAATGGATCTTCTCATATGCAAAATCTTTATAAGAAATGGGTTAAGAAGAATAAGCCGTCTTTTAGTAGTGGCTCATGATGTCCTAACCCATCCTTGCCAAAGAAAGATGATGATGATGCACCGTGCCAACAAGCACCAGTTTCACGATTCCAACAGGCATCAGAGGGTCCCTGTTATGTGACGTTCCTGGACGTGTCATCAAAAGATGAGTCTTCAAGCCAAGAGGTAATTAATCGTGAAACCAAACCCGAAACGGCTCTAATCCCATTTCAACATCTCAAGGAGCAAACTAAGTCTCCACCAAAAGAAGAAGTTAGTTCTAGTGGGACATCAGATGAGGACACCACTCCCTTGAAGGAGTCGGATCTGTATCCAGAAGCAGTCCACAGGACCTTCATCCATGAAGTAGAAGGTGAAAGGCAGTTAACCTTTGTGGATGCAGATGGCACTGAACGCCACTTGAAGGTGGGTACCAACCTCCCAGAAGAGGAGTTGTTAACCTTGTACAATTTGTTGAAAGAGAATTTGGACGTGTTTGCTTGGTCCTACAAAGACCTAAAGGGGATTGATCCCACAATATGTCAGTATCATATTGACTTGGAGCCTGATGCCAAGCTAGTACGGCAACGACAGAGGCGAATGAACCCGAATTATTCCACATTGGTGAAAGCAGAGCTGCTGAAGCTTCTGGAAGCCTAATTCATCTATCCAGTGGCAAATAGTGAATGGGTTTCATCCATCATGGTTGTACCCAAGAAGAATGGCAAGCTTCGTATATGTGTTGACTTCCGAAAGTTGAATTCCAAGATGAAGAAGGATCACTTTCCTATCCCTTTCACAGACCAGCTGTTAGACACAGTGGCAAGACATGAGCTTTATTCCCTTTTGGATGGATTCAGTGGATATAACCAAGTCCAAATCGCAGAAGAAGACCAATCCAAAACAACCTTCACCATAGAATGGGGGACCTACGCTTACCGAGTGATGCCGTTTGGGCTCTGTAATGCCCCTGCTACTTTCCAACGAGTCATGATGGCTGCATTCCAAAATCACTTGCACGACTTTATTGAGGTATATTTGGATGACTTCTGTGTCTATAGTTTGATCCGTGAACACTGGGGACACCTGGAACAATAATTTGACCGATGCCGGGAGTATGGGATTTCCCTCAACCCCGACAAATGCATATTTGGGGTCTCTTCTGGAGTTCTGTTAGGCCACATTGTCTCTGCACAAGGGATATCAACAGACCCTGCAAAGATCGAAAAGATCGCAGCTCTGACAGCATCCACCAACCTCAAACAATTGAGGGGATTCCTAGGCCATGTGGGTTACTACAGAAGGTTCATAGCTCATTTTGCAACAAAGGCAACCTCCTTGCACAAGCTTTTGAGGAAAGATGCAGAGTTTGTTTGGACGGAAGAATGTAACAAAGCCTTCAACACTCTGAAGCAGTGTCTGATTGAGGCACCCATTCTGCAGCCTCCTGATTGGACGAAGGAGTTCCATGTACACACTGATGCATCTATTGAAGGCTTAGGCGTAGTTCTCTGCTAGAAGGGCTCGTCGAAGCTGGATCAACCCATCTATTATGCAAGCCGAAAAATCACTGATAGGGAACGAAACTATACAGTGACAGAGCTGGAGTGCTTGGCAATGGTGTTTGCCCTAGAGAAGTTTCGCCACTACCTCCTGTCCACCCACTTTAAATTTTATGTGGATCATGAGGCCCTGTCCTTCCTGATGAACAAAGCGGATGTGAAAGGACGAATGATGAGATGGCTCCTCCTATTTCGGGAGTTTTACTTTGAGGTAATTACCAAACCTGGTCGTTCCCATGTTCTAGCTGATCATCTGTCGCGTATCCCACAAATTGTAGACGAGGAGCAAGATGATCCAGACCTCCCTGATGCTTCCCTATTCTTGGTAGAAACTGTAACTCCCTGGTATGTAGACATTGCCAATCTTCTAGCAACCCAACAGTACTCTCCTGGTATTTCTAGTCGGGAAAGGAAGAAGCTTCTGTTGGAATCAGTCCCCCTATACCCTGTTAGGCGGTGCACTGTACAAGAAAGGCAAAGATGAAGTGCTCAGAAGATGTGTTGCAGGAGATGAGATTGGGATTGTTCTGAAGGCTTGCCATGACAAGCCATGTGGAGGTCACTTTGCAGGAGAAGCCACAGCCAGGAAGGCTCTGCTAGCAGGATACTGGTGGCCTACTATCCACAAGAATGCCTATGATTACTATAAAAGATGTGATGCTTGTCAAAGAATGGGAAAACCCACGAAGACAAGTGCCATGCCACTGCAACCTATCCTTCCTTTAAAGCCGTTTGAGAAGTGGGGCATCGACTTTGTAGGCCTAATTTATCCTCCCACCAGAAGGAAATAGAACAGATACATCCTCGTATGTACGGATTATGTCACAAAGTGGTGTGAAGCTAAAGCCCTAAAGCGGGATGATGGTAACAGTGTGGCCCTATTCATGTACGAGAATATCATCACCCGTTTTGGCAGTCCCTTAGAGCTGGTCAGTGACAGAGGCACTCATTTCATTAATAAAGTCATGGAAGAGTTGACAGAGCTGTATAAGATCTGCCATCGCAAGTCCACTCCTTATTACCCTAGAGCCAACGGCCAAGTCGAAGTCATGAATCGCATCCTCTGCTCGATTCTGACAAAAACAATTGCCGCACATCGTCGTGATTGGGATGATCGACTTACAGAGGCCCTCTCGGCGTACAGAACCTCCCATAAAGCAGCAACAGGACAGACACCCTTCGAGCTGTGGTGTATGGTACAGAAGTTGTTTTCCCTGTTGAACTGGAATTACGCTCTTTGAGAGTGGCTATCAAAGAGCGTCTGGGGGATGATGATTCACTGCAATGCCGTCTCCTACACCTGGAATGTTTGGACGAAACTCGCAGGATGGCTTACAGTGCATGTAAGCCACACAAGCTCGACGTAAGGCTTACCATGACAGCTTCATCAAGCACAAGGAGTTCAAAGAAGGTGATTTGGTCCTAGCCTATGATTCACGATTTGGCAAGTTTCCTGGTAAGCTTCAACAATGATGGATGGGCCCATATAAGGTACTTGCTGTCAACCCTAATGGCTCTATCCAAGTGCAGATCGTTGATGCCTCTGATGATCCCTTCCTAATCAATGGATATCGCCTGAAGAAGTACTTCCCTCCTTGGGGATCTTGACAATCATGGTCACCTGATCCTTTCCCTCGTTGGCGTAGCACTCTCACTCTTATGATGCTACTTCTGATAGCCGTTCTTCAACCACTCCTGATGAAGTGGACGCAACCCTCTGTCCCCTCAATCTCACCTTCCAACCTTGATCTCTTATCCTCTATTTTCCACTAGCGACAGTGGCGAGGTGGGTTCTGACACATGGTATTTCTACCATTCCCTTGCTTAAATTGAAAAACAAAAGAAAAAGAAAAAAATATACATATCAATCATGGGAGAAAAGGACCTAGGTCCCTGTCATGCCAACCTATTCTTCAAGAAAAGGTGGAAACACCCTCGGGAGTAGGAGAAAAAGAAAAGAAAAGAAAAACAAACAAAACAAAACTGTTATGGGAGAAAAGGAAGCAATTCCCTGTCATAGCAGGCCTCATTCCAAGAAAAGGTGGTAAACACCCTTGAGCAAGAAGCTGGCTATGGAAAAGGTGGCAACACCCAGCAGTCCAGAAAGTGGATTCATCAATTGATATCCCCAGGATCCAGTTTCGAAGCCGCCTCCCTTGGTACGCTGTGTCCTGTGTCTCTCTGCAGAGTGTCTAACTGTCCTCTAGCAGACGACATGTCCTATCCAACACAACGTTCGATTTGATGGCTACCTCCCTGGGTATGCCTCTTCAACAACTGACGACGCAATCTTCATCGACAAACAATCGAGTGATGTGAGCTTTCATCCTAACCGGATGGGAAAGTGAGTATGGTTGCCCTCTGTAATTATCAACAGAGTGTGAGACAGAGGGTGGGGCGAGTGACCAGTCTTTTCCCTTAAAATCAAATGAGAGGTGAGAAGTGTGAATGGAGTGTTGCACGCACGGGATGGGCCTCTCAATGCACAAAGCACAATTTGTTCTTGTGCACTGCACTATAAGGCTCCCTGGCCTTCCTTCTCGCACCGTATGCCAGCACCGAACAGGATGCACAGTTGCACCATCAAATGCACACAAGGCATACAATCTTTGCACAAGTGACTGTGAGGATTACATCAATGGATTTCAAAAAAGGGATGCCGTCCTGTATCTATCAATAGAGCGTGAGACAGAGAGTGGGCTGAGTGTGACTGGAGTTTCTTTAATCGATTACTGAGAGGTGAGATTGAGGGACGTTACGACCTTTGGAGTCAGGTATGTTCCCGTTTCCCTATGCACCCACGGGGTGGGTCTCTACTGTCTTCACAAGACACGTCACCCTGTTCTGTACACTGCACTTTAAGGCTCCCTTGCCTTCCTCCTTGCACTTATGCCAGATGGGTTGGACGCACTAATGCACCATCAACTGTGCACCCTGGCATACTCCCTCTGCACCATTCCCCTTGTCGATTCATAAACCAGGTACGATATATGGGTTTCAATCATTATTCCTCGAGTGATATTAGTCATGGGGCAAGTGACAGTTCTTTTATTCCATTTGAGTGATTGTGAGTTGAGTGTCATATCCCTCATCATCGACGAATTTCCTGCGATTCCTTCAACCAGCTACCTCCCTAGGTGCTGCCGTGTGGTCCCTGCCATGAAGGACGTGTGCTATGAAGATGCCTTGGTACCTCCTGCAGACAGTCGACAACAACACCGGACGTGCCATCAACAATCAACCTTGATTCTCGACAATATGGCCAAGTTTTTCTAACCCTACCACTTCTGTTTCTCAGTGACGTTCATGTTTTAAGTGTGGGAACGTTAGTGGATGGTCTGTGGCGCGGTACTAGGTTACTGTTGCTCGGTTAACCCTATCCGTTAAGGTCTTAAGTGTGGGGACGCGTCCCTGCGCGTCTACATTGCCTCCCCCTCTGCACATGCCTCAACCTGCTAATTTTTGAAGCCTTTTGCGTCCATTAGCCGGTTTTCCATGTGAACCTGCCCTGTTTGCATCGGAATTCCAATTTGATTTGACAACCGTGTCCCCCATGCCTTCCCCTACCTTTTTCCTTTTTCCTCCACCCTCTTTCGACTTCTGGATTTTTAATTATTAATTTTTAAATGAGTTTTTGAGTGTATTTTTGGTGTTTTTCGCATGTGAATCCTTCCTACTTCAACCGGAACTGTGTTTTGACGTGCCACCCCTGTGCCACCCTTTCCTGCGGACATTTTTCCTTTTTCCTGCATGTCCTTCCGGCCAGCAGTTCGTCCAATATTAATTTCTGATCCCATTTCCGAGTTTTTTTTTTTGGGTTTTTCCCACGTGAACGCGTCTTATCTCGGTCGGAACTATGTTTTGATGTAATCGGATTGTTTGGCATGTTTTTTTGCACATTTTTCATTTTTCCTAAACCTCGTTCCGATGCACGGATCTTCCGATATTAATTTTTAATTGTGTTTTTTGATCCATTTTTTACGTTTTTTGCACGTGAACGCCCTGTCTTTCCCCCGGAACCCCCGTTGCACATTTTCCCTGTCGTCCTGCCCACGCGTTTTTATGTGTTTTCACGAGACTCGACCCACGCGTGAACAAGCCCGTTTTCGATTTTACGTGCCTCCATGCGCCCCGGTCGCATCCGCGTGCCCCGTCCCAACGTTTCGGCGCCCCGCCCCGTGCACGAGCGCGGGACGAGGGTACGCCTTTCCCTCATGGGGCCCCCCGCCCATTCTTTCCCATGGACTAACCTCGGGCGCCTATAGGCATCCCCCCCACCCCCTTGGACACCCCCTTTGGGCCCCTACCCACCCCAACCCTACCCCTACCCTTTCCCCATGGGCCTCCTGCCCATCTCTTCCTTTGGGCGCCCCACCCTTAGAGCACCCCACCCCCTTGGACACCCCCCATGGGCCCCTGCCCATCCCCACACCCTTCCCTATCCCCCCCCCTACCCCGACCCCTCCCCACCCTAATTGCCTACCCCTCCCTCTCCCTCTACGTGTCCCTCCCCTCCCTCCATCTCCACCCCCTCTCCTTCCCCCTCTGCTCCTCCATTCCCTCCTCCTCCTCTGCTCCTCCCTTTTCTCCTCCCTCTCCTCCATCTTCTCCTCCACCTCTCCTACCCTCCTCCTTCTCTCCTCCCTCACGCCTTTACAGCGCCCTGCATGACGAGCCGCCCTCTCGCTGTGGCCCTCCTGACGCCGCCTGAGGACGCCTTGCCTACCGCGTGACGACCTCCTCCATGCCGCCCGCGCCGCCCTGTCGCGGCTCCTCACCGCTGTGGGACGCCTCTGCCCTGCCTCGCCTGGTGTGCCATGAAGCCTGCGACCTGCCGCCTGCGCCCCTCACATGGATGCCACCCTCTGCGCCCCTCGCCTGACGTGCCGCCATTCCCGCCACGTGGAGCCCACCGGGTGGCCGCCGTCCCCCTCGCCTGACATGCCGCCTCCCTCCCATTGTGGTCGCCGCCTGGCGCCCCTCTCCTTCCTCGCCCTATACGCCCGTGCGCCCCCTCCTCGCCCTGGATGCCTGCGCCTCCAGCTGCCGGGTGCCGCCTCATGACGCCTCTGCCGCCGAGCGACGCCGCCTTGCCCGCCGTTGCCTCCCTCCTGACACCCGCGCCCGTTGACCTCCTGTCCTCCACGCCTGCACACCCCGCCATCTACCGTTGACCCTGCCACGTGCCCACCTGCACATTACCCACTTACCCACTAACCCCCCTAAGCCCCCCTTCCCCCCACCATTACACACAAACCTACCTAAGCCCCCCTTCCCCCCCATTACACACCTAACCCCCCCCCCATTAACCTATCTAAGCCCCCTCCCCCCCCCCCCCCCCCCCCCCCCCACAACCACACCTATTCCCTACCCCCATCCAAGCACACCAAAACCCTACCCTAACCCCACACAAACCTATGTTCCCCTGCAGCACCGCAGAAACCGTACCCCTTCCCAAACCCCTGTTCCTCCGCAGAAACCCCAACCGCCGAACCCACCGTCCCCCTTCCTAAAACCCTGTATACCCACTAAGCAGCAGGACCCCACCCTTCTTAACCACTGTTCACCCGCTGAACCGCAGGAACCCACCCTTCCTAACCCTTGTTGTCCCTCGAGACGCCGACACACGCGCGTGTGGTTGAGTGTGATTGTGCGGGATCGGGTGCGGGAGATCATTAGCTGGCTGTTCACACGCAGCTGCCACCAGCCTATTTCTGGGTATTTTCCCAGATTTTTAATTCAACACCTGCAAACCTTTAACAAAACATTGAAAAATTAAAAACAAAATCATTAAAAACCACTTAAAATTCTGAAAAAATTTACAGAAAAATCTAGAAAAATTCCCACTATTTTTGCCGCAAATTGCCTATTTTTTCTAACCTGCAAATTTCAAGAAAAAAATTCAAGTCATTTTAAAATTCAAAATTCTTTTAAAAATACCCCAACAAATGAAAAAAAATCATTAAAAATGCTAAAAAATCCAAATTAATTTCCCAAAAATTCCTAAAATTTCCATTAATATTTTTTCTTATTTTTGGCATATTTTCTAAGCTGAAAAAATACTTCATGCAACATCTAAATTCATCAAAAATAAAAAATAAAAATCATTTTTCATTCAAAACACAACCTGAAAAATATCGAAACAAAATCCAGATATTTTTGGATTGAGGAGAGCGCATTCTTTGCATTTACATACACCACTACCAGGTATTTTCTCTTTTCTATTTATTTTTTTTCCCGCTATCCCAAAACTCACAGTTAATTTTTAAAATGAACCCTAAACACCACCATGGCACACGCATTCGCACTAAACACACCATTTTTTTTAAATAAAAATAAATCCACCGTTCACTTGGCACGTGCTAAGTGCACTAAAGAGGCACTTTAATATTTTTAATTAAAATGAACCAGCCGTCACAAGAGCACGCACTGGCAAAAAAGCGCTCCACATCACCTTAATTTTTAAAAATGAACTTGCATTTAGAGACCCAGTCTGGGTATCGAAGTCCGGGATTCGAATTAAAGCATTGCTTTAACCTAATAATTAGTAATTAAAAATTTAAGAAGGAACCGCCATTTTCTTGATAAGGTTTATCACTTAATAAAAATTCACCCATTTTGTAATAATTTATTAAAATGAACCCTTCATTAAATTAATTTCCCCTCACCGTACTTATTTCCCTTTTTAATGAACTCGTTTCGTGGGATGGGTATGCGAAGTCTTCGGAGTTCTCTCCATGGTCAAACTTGATTATCAAAGTTGTGGTCTTGATATGTGTGGGTTGTTGTTATGTTTTGGTTCGGTTTCTTTGTTACGGTTAAGGGTACGGTGTGTAGTTTTTTTCTTTATTGCCTGATATGGGGATTTGGGTGTTTGCATGAAGCTTTCGGTCGCATATGTCTAGAGGTCATGTCGAATTTTTTCTAGGCTGTGGTTTGCTTTGGGGATAGTTGGTCGAGTCACGTTTTATCGTTTTGGTTGATATCTTATCCTTGGTTTTTTGTCTGTTGCTTTGCAGGCATTCTCCTTGTTTGTCTGTGTTTATGGTGTGTGTGTAACCATCTGAATGGCGCCTTCTCACGCTCCTCCCTCTATCCAGTATGTCCCACTAGTCAGTAGGGATTACTCTTCCCTACTCACTTTTGAGCCTCTCACGAAGGCGGGACTTGCTGCTTTTGTGGCTACCTCCTTTCCATTACTTCCAGAGGATCCATCGATGTGTGATGAGTGTTTGGCCTCCTACAGCAAGAAGTCGGGACTGGTCCAGGGTATTTCTATGACTTTGATACTTCGAGGCCTAGGGAAGGCTCTGTCTCTTCCCTCCAAAGGTGAACCCTTTGTTACCACTCGCCAGCTTTTCTCTAATGAAGAGATTTTGAAGCTGTTACAAAAGCAGACAAGGGAAATTCCGGATATTAAGAAGGTGATCAACTCTTCAGGAGTTTCCTTTTCCATGATCACTGATCCTGTGTAGAAGTTGGTCTGTCAGTTTCTCTAAGACAGGTTTATGCCTGCAAAAACGCCATCACATTACTTGTCCAAAGAGCTTTTCATAGCTTCAAGGATGGTGTTAAAATGAGTAGTTATTGATTGGAGCACTTACCTACTCACTAAGATGGATCAATATTTCGTCAAAGTCACGAGGGGCAATGTTACCAATGTCACCTATGGATCGTACTTGTATGCCTTCTTGACCTACTCAGGTTTACAGAAGAGTGTGCCTCCACCTCCTCCATCTGATCCAGTACCTCCTCCTCCACCTTCAGATAAGTCAGAACCAATTGATATAGAGGATTTGGATTCTCCGCCTCCCCTGGTCATACAGCGCAAACGCTTGAAGCGGATAGCGGATAAAGCTCCTTCAGTTCTTCCTTCAATGCCCATTCCTGCTACCTCTGGCAGTGATCTCCCTGGTTATCTCACATGTAATAACCTGTTCAAAGCACATCGAGAAGGTTCGTTGGATATATTAGTCCCCTCACTGAACAGTCTAGTCTCGGGAGATGCAATTCCTTTCCTATGTAAAGACATTCAGAGTTCCATTGAATTGTCAGTGACAGCCTATGTTCAACAGCTGTACGCTTCCTTTTATGAAGAACTGATGCAGTCTAAGGACCAGTTGCATAAGGCAACATCCGAGTTAGCCTCTACTAAGGAAATCCTAGTAGATTTGTTTTAGCAGATGGAGCAACAAACCCACCTGGTTGCAACCCAACGAGATGAGATATCTTCTTTGAAGATTCAATTACTAGAGGCTCAATCAGAGGTTACTAGCCTTTCAGAGGAGAAGGAGAGGATGTCCAAAGAAGCGCAGGAGTTCCAAACTCTTTTAGATGTCAAACTTTCAGCCTTACAGACTACTAATGACATAGTGGAATCCCAAGCTTCTCAAATCGAGTAGTTGCAAGATCAACTGGCAAAGTCACGGTTTGTTCCTCCAAGCCCTCATGTTCCCTTGATCCCTTCTCTCTCACAACAGGACTTAGCAGCTCTTTAGAGACAGACTACCTTGTGTCCTCTATTCCAAGATAAAGTGGAAAGATTGCAATCCAGAATGGACTTGTTATGGTCTACATTTGAGCAGTATCAGGAATATGTTCCTCCAGACCATTCTTTCTTTGTCCACTATCAATTACAGAAGTTGGCCTTCTACATGAAGCTTTCCACGATGGATCTTCCTATTCCAGAGGATGGTTGGAGTGGGGCTTAGTCTCCTGAGTTGTTGATAGAGGTGGTAAGGATGGTGTTTGAAGATTCTGTCACAACAGATACCATGTTGATGTCATATATGTATCTACGAGGAGACTTATTGATTCCAGATGAAGTGGATATGGCTTGGTATGTGGGAGACGTGATTTTACAAGTTGTTTTGTATGTCAACCATTTGGAGTTACGCATAGATGACATGTTTCAGAGTTACTCCTCCAAAGTGGCTACTTGCCCTGATAATTCCTGGCATACCATGATTGATTCTGTGACCCTGAATCAAAGACAAAACACAGCCCCTACCTATGCCCAAAGCACTAATCAACTGAGGGTGGATCTCTTAGCTTATCTTTCCAAACATAATCCATTTGATTCTACCTTTTTTGATGCCTATCATCGACGATCTACCTTAGGACCTTCTGTTCCTACCCTATTGTATTACCAACAAATGGCTCACCGATATGATATATATCTTTCCCCCTGTCAATCCAATTCCACAACTATCTTACCCCTTGTTTTCCAACCTTCATCTTGTCCTCAAATTTCCATTTTTACATATTGTTCTTTTATTGAGGATAGAGTATTTTCCTCTTCTCCACCATGTCCTTCTCCATCCATTCATGTACCTTCTAGATTTCCTATTTATCAGTTAACACCCTTCCTAAGCGATTCCCTAAAAATTTCAGCCACTCCTTCATTAAATCATTCTTCCTTTTATGATTTTGCCTACCCCTCTCTTCATCCACTTTTCCTTATTCCACTTCCCTCTCCTGCCACTTCTATATCTTAACCACCTCATTTGGTTAGTGACTATGACGGGTTTGATCATCAGATTTCCAGAAGAAGGGGATGGAGCTCGAATGATTCCCTTATAGGACCTCAGATAAATTGGCCATTGATCCCAGGAGAATGGATAAGTGCTAGTCAGGCTTATCAGAATTATATTCATTTTGCTCAGCAGTATTCACATTTTGCAGATCCTTTAGTGAGATTAACTGCTCATTTTGTTTGGTATCTAGCATATATGCATAGGCATTCTCATAATGATTCAAAGCCTATTCCAAAGTTGTGCATGAATGTCAATGTGAGCATTGATTCACAGCAGTTGGATATATTGTATTTTCATGCCTTGTGTTTGCCTAGCAGATACCTTGTCCTGTTGGAAAGGATGTGCTATCTTCAGTTTTTTCAGAATCCTCCCAAAACATTTGTAGATGAATCCTTGTCTATGGATTGTTTCCGAAATCACCAATCTTTTAAGAGGGATCATCTTCATTGATACCTTTTCCAATGTATGGTAGATGATTTTTAATGATAAAATCTCTCTTTTTTGGAGGAGTCGTTCAGATGGTTGTGTTGTGTGTAGTGTTTGTGTTGTGGGTTAATTTATGTAATAAGATCGTGGTGGTCGCCTATTGGATTGGCTTTCGTGCGAGCTACATTTTTGAAGAATTTTGGTGATGGGGTCATGGTTGGAAAGTTGAAGATGCTGATGCAAAAGACGAAGAAACCTTTTATATCCTTTATAAGTTTGTTGTGATTTCCAGTTTGATAAGAAGTGTTAATGTATAAAGGGTTTTTCTTTCGTTGTATTTTTATATCAGATACAGGATATAAGTTGGGGTCGTGGTTGGATGGATTGTTTTTGAAGATTTATTGAAGATCAAAGTTGAGCTTTTGAATGAACTTGTATTCCCTTTTTCCTGGGTCGTGAGGACGCTTCCTTATTAAGTGTGGGGATATGTTGGATGTTGAAATGACTTGTTTTTTGGCTTATTTTTTTGTTTTTGAGAGATAAATGGTTGATTTTATGAGATGATTTATTGGTTTGGAAGTGGTTTGAGAGTGTTTTGGATTATATTGATTATGTTTGGAAGTTCATGATGTTTATCAGTGGAGATGTGAGGTTCTGTGATGTTCTGATAGGTTCTGATTGGTTATGTATACCTTTTGTTTTGTCCTGTTTTCTCTCTATAAGGAGGGATGGATTGATGATTGATAGGGTTTGAGATCTTGTGAAAGCTTATTGAATAGTTTTTTATGGTTTGGAATGGTTTGAGCATGAGTTATGAGGTTTTGTTGACCTTCTATAACCTTCTGTAGATCTTCTGTAGAGCTTTTCTGGTACTGTTCTGGTACTGTACTGTGACTGTTCTATATGCTTCTGTATGCGTTCTGTTGGATGAGAGTGTAGCTTGGGAAAGTTTTCTAACCTTGGAAAGAGGTGAATACAAGTGCAAAAGAGCTAAAAGAAGTGAAAGAAGTAGCTGCTGAAGACTCAAGTAAAGACAAAAGTGAAGTGATAGTAGTGAGCTGTGAAAGAACACTGTAGTGGCTCTGGTGACTCTTCATATCAGACATACCTCTTGGGAGGGGTATCCATGACCTAAGAAGGATTATTGAGAGTGATTATGAGAGATTTTAGTGAGAATATGACGTATTATTGATGGAGAGAGAGAGAGAGAGGGTCAGAGATAGCCAATTCTATTAAAACAAAGTGATTGTATATGAGAGATTGAGAGAGAAGACTATGAAGATATTGAAGATGAATACTATGTGATGTATTTCCATTCAAAGATGGTGTATTCCTTTGCTTTCTTTGTTATATTGATGGATTTTGTGAAGATATTGAAGAATACGGTTGATTCTATAAAATCCGTGGGAGATCTACATGATGCTGCATGAAGATTTGTTGTGCCTGGTGTTCTTTTCTTCATTGTGATCATATGAAACCTAATAAACAAGCTTGTTGATGTTACAAGATAGATTTTCTTGCAAGAGAATTCCCTTTTCCTTGGTGTTCCTCTTGGGGCTCTAATTGTCCAAGTCGCTCCGTAAGGCTAAGGCAGTTTTTGCCAATACACTTTAAAAAAAAATATTTGTTGATTCAGCTTGAACATTGGCTTGGGGATAATATGGTGACGACTTTTTATGGATTATTAGAAAGGTGGAAAAGAAATGGGTGATGACTTCATTAATGAAATGCATGCCCTGATCATTAAGTAGTTCAATGGGGCAACCAAACCTAGAGATCACTAGCTCCCAAAGGAACTTAGCTATAGTCCTTGCATCATTTTTCCTAGTCACTCTCTCTTCAATCCATTTTGTAAGGTAGTTTGTGGCTACAATTATGTATTTGGCTTGTGAGTACTAGGCTACGGGGCTAATGGGTCCAATGAATTCAATGCCCCATTTTCAAATGGTTAGCATGCCATCACTGTCAACTCCATTTTGTCCTTATGTATAGGTACTTTTGTACATTGGCACTCATGACAATGCTTGACAAACTTAGTAGCATCACAGAAGAGCATAGGCTACCACAATTGAGACTAAAGAACTTTATGTGTAGTATTGTCTCCATTGAAGTGTCATCTTGCAATCTCCCCATATGCCTTAGTGAGTACATCATTCATCAATTTTCTTAGATATAGCTTCTCAATAAGCCATACTAGCCTAACCAATAAAATTGCCCAGCAATTAATTGATAAGGTTGAACCTTCAAAAAATGAGTCACCATAGTGTGGCCTTCTTGATTTGGTGATCTCGAATCCCTTTCCCCAGGATCCAGACTATGTCATCTACTCAATAAGGTGTAAGATTTGCTTTGTAAAGCTCTTTTTGGCTAGAGATCTTGAAGGTATGAACATCAAGTAGATCATCCATGATACCTTGCTCAGCTACATCTCCAATGGGTATGCAGGACATGTGATCAACCATGTAGTGTTGTTTGCCTTTACACACTACCATTGAGAAATCAAACTTCAATAGCCATCTAGCAATGCACTCTATCACACATGGCTTGTTCACATGATAAATCAATGCCTAATGATTTACAAAGAAGGTGAATGGTGTAGCTAAAAGCTAATGTAGAAATTTCTTAACTACAAACACCATAGCTAGCACTTCTCGCTTTGTTGTTGAGTAACTCGTCTCAGTATCAATGAGTTTCTTGCTTGCAAAGCTCACTAGGAGATCCACATTATGTTTACCAAGTCGGCACAACACTGCTCCTACATTGAATTTTGAAGCATGAATATGCACATGGAAGGTGATATACTAATCTAGGGCTCTTAAAATGGATGATGATGTTAGAAAGCATATTTAAGCCTCTCATAGGCTTGTTGACATTCCTCTGTCCACTCAAACACAGTCACAGCAAGTTACATAGGTCTAGCAATTAATGCATAGTTCAACACAAACCACTACTACTATCCATTATGGTCAAGGAAGCACTAAACTACCTTATAGTTGGTTGGAAATGTGAGATTCATGATCACTTTGACTTTTGAGAAGTCCATGGCAATCAAATTCCTCAACACTATAGCCCTACTATGCAACTGTGTTTGACTCGAAACTGGCATTTCAAGGGGTTTGACGAGAGACCATATTGTCTACACTACTCAAAGATGATGTGGAGTTTTTCCAAAGGTGTTCCTCCCAGGTGGTATGAACACATTGGTCATCGACAAATAATTCCAACCACTTCCTATGCATGTCTTTGAAGATTGCATACATGAGGCATTGGAAGATAGCAAGGGCATTAGTCAGCCCAAATGGTATAGCTATGTAGGCAAACACTCCAGTACAATGACGTTTTGTGCCTATCGTCCAAGTGGACTTGCACTTAGTTATATCCTATGAACCCATCCAAGAAGTTGTATGCTTCCTTCCCTACTATACTCCCAAGTATATGCTCTTTGTAAGGCAAATGATAGTTGTCTCTCTTCACCACTACATTGACTTTCGTTTAGTTAACGCACAATCGGATCTTTCGATTCTTTTTTAGTACAATCACGATGGATGACACTCATTCCGTGTACTCAATCTCATAAATGAATCCATCGCTCAAGAGCTTGTCAATCTCCTCTTTTATTGCATGAGCATGCTTAGGATTCATGGCATATGGTATTTGTTTTACCGATATTGCATCAGGAACCATAGGGATGTTATGAATCACAATACTTGGGTCAATGCCTTTTAGATGTTCCATGGACCATGTGAACACATTGGAGAACTCTTTTGAGAGATGAATGAGATTGGTCTCTTCCTCCTCCATCAGATCATTAGCTAAGAACATAGGTCTGGCTTGTTTCCCTTCCCTTGATTAGTTAAGTTCCTTGACCTTGGTATATCCCTAGACAAATTCATTGGCTTGGCTTTTCATTTTGGCTCCCATTAATACTACTATTTGATCTCCCATCTTGAATTTCATGAACCACTTTGGCAGATTGTGTGGCTTCTTTTGTCTCTCAACCTTCGAGTCTTTTAGGTGCTTCTTCCTCTCCTCCTTCAATTGTCTATGCCTTAGGTGAACTATAAGGGCCCCTTTGGTGTATTGAGTGATAGAGAGCCTTGGGAACTCAGGATCATTATCGGAGTTGATCTTGGACTCAAAGTGGAACTCACAACCATCACTAATGAGGGGCTCTCATTAAGTAGGTCAAAGTTCAAATGTTGTGCCTATCTCATATAGAGTTGTGGTTCCATCCATCCTTCTTTTTCATAATTACTCTAGGTGTTCCAGCTAGGATCAGTCATAGTCTACTTGGATCACTCCCTTGTCATTGTCAACTTGAAAGTTTCATAGGGCTTATAATCCATGAGAATTTTCTCAATTGTATGCTCATCTATGTCATAATCAATAGTCTAATTCATAATTTGTCATTTTGCAACTAGAGTCATAGTCCAAGTGTTCGTCATCAGAATTTTCTCATTCAAAGAGCTCACCCCCTACTTGCTCTTTGGTCTCTAGGTGCTCATGGTCTTTGAGCAGAGCCAAGTTGTACAAGAGGTTCAAGTCTACTAGTCTAGTCCATTTCCATTTTTGGGCTCCCACAAGATCCTAAGAGGCTTTAGATTTGCCATAGGGTTGTTGGCTAGTTTCTTTGTTAAATATTCAAGGATTCTATGCAACTCTACAATGTTTGATGGAACATTGTAAGACGTAGGTATCAGTCTCTTTCTTGAGCTTCTTGCCATCATGTAGAAAGGCATTGTGTGTGGGTCATTGTTCCTAGGTGCACATTCTTTTGTAGATTTGCTATAAGCACTCACTTTCTCAATAGCCTTCTTCTTATCATCCTCATCATCAAAAGAATAGCAAGTAAATGGTTGCAAGTAAATGGTCACTCTCATCCTCCAAGTAGGGAATATATTTTGGTGAGGGGGCTATAGTTAGGTTTCTTATGTGATTTGCCCTTGAGCACTGTAGAAATGCCATCCAGGTGGACTAGTGAGGTCACCCATGTGTCCATTTCTACTCAGAGTGCTTCCTTTCTCTTCCCAAATAACATTAACCCATTGCCCTAGTCTTCTATCACTCGAGCACCTCTTCTCCATGGTCTTCCTAAATTTATATGTCATCATCCTTCACTACAATGAAATTCACCAAGAACTGAACTCTAACTATCTTGATTGGCTAGTTTTTTAGCACTCCAAATGGACAAAATTTCATGTGATCATTAGGAGCTGGGAGAGCTAATGGAGCTCCCCATCCAAAGAGAAATTGTCTATTCATTGACATGATTACTAATATGGCTATTGATAAGGCAACCTTCAAGGCATTCTGGAATGGATGGCCTTGTGACCATACCTTCCACATTTAACACATGTCCTAGGCCTAGATTCTAGGCATTCTATGGGCAAGTGGTTACTCCTACAATGCACACAATGGACATTGGCTCTAGTGGGAATCTTCAAAGCTTCTTGGAGCTTAATTATCTCTAATTTGAGATTAGAAATCTTTTGCAAGATGTCCAAGCATTTGCCCTTGTCATGAAATTTAGATACTGTTTGTTCACTACAAATGGTACTACACCTTTCACCATGTGTGAATGGTGATTATGCCTTTTGGTTGGATAGCCTTGCTACTCCTTCCTTTTAACATGTCATCAACTTGTATGGCTTCATCAAACACAATTGCCAATATGTCTCTTTGCAAGCTTGAGTTGCTTGTTGGGGACTTGTACAACTCTTCATTCTATATGCCATTGATGAAGACCATGGATACATCTCTAGTATGAGGTCATTTAGTGGTAGGGATTCATTTGTGGATACTTCTCACGTGAGTAACAAAGTCTCAAATCTCCTCTTGGCTTCTAGCAATCACATCTTTGCAAACTAATACTTGTTTCATGTCAAATTGTCTCTAGTCACATTGGAACTAAGGTTTGTTTCTCTCAACAAGGTCAAAGGGAAACACAAATGGTTGAGTGCTATAAGATCTAGATACATGCTCAACCTTCTTATATACTTAAAAGATATATGGTGAATATTATGCTGGCGTAGAGAGAGAACAGATGAGAGAAAAGAAAGATGTAGAGAGAGAGAGAGAGAGAGAGAGAGAGAGAGAGAGAGAGAGAGAGAGAGAGAGAGAGATTGACAACACACTAGGGACTGGAAGATGGACTAGTACCCCCCCCCCCCTGTGGAGTTATATTATGGACAAGGAGCAAGCTCCTCTATTACACATAAACTAGTTCTTAACTTGTAGATCTTGGGAACAAGATCACGGTTCCTTGCACATTATACAACTGGCTAACACTTGCACAACTTGGAAGTTGGCACCTTTTGATCCTTCTTGAGTCTCTCCTTCTCTCCTACATAATATGTGTAGGGCTCTCCTCTTGGAGCTTGATTTTAGCAAAGCTTCTGCAGCACTTGCACCTTCTCTCCTACACAATATGTGTAGGAATCTCCTCTTGAAGCTTGATTTCAGTAAAGCTTCCACAACACTTGTGCCTTCTCTTCTCCTCTTGGAACTTGATTTTAGCAGAGCTTCCACAACACTTGCTCCTTCTCTTCTCCTCTTGGATGCATGCAAACTGATGCTTCCCTCACCTCCCCCATACCCAAGGAGAGCCTCCCTTTATATAGGCTCTAGGAACTTCTCTTCTTGGAGAGAGACTTGAGTGCCAAGATTGGAAATGTTGATCTTCACGTAAGATGTGGCTGTTCAAAAGACCTACTATGCAGCACAAATTTTGATATATCTCTCTATGCGTTTCTTGGATGGAAAAACGTCCAACACAAAAGTTGTAGATCTTGCCATTTCCAATAACCTCGTGGGCCGTTTTTAGAGATCAACTTTCTATCATGATATATTTAAAAAATGGATTCACCATGTCTATTTTAAGAAAAACAACGTTTTAAACTCTACTCTTAACTTATGGTCCATGCAACCACCTTGAGCCATAGAGCCTCAACCTTAAGATTGACTTCCCACAAAAGCTTGTGTTATCTTAGACCTTAGAAAGAGAAAATCACTTCTCTCCTCACTTCCATAGGATCACGTCTCTCGTCTTTCTTAGTGAGAGAATTACCTTTCTTGTTTTTCTTAGTGAAATAATTACTTCTCTTCTTAATTCATTAAGAGAGAAAAGACCTTAAACCTTGACTTGTAAGGGAGAGGATGACCCCAAATGAATGCAATGCTCATTACACACAAGTAAACGTTCTCAAGCGTCCCCGGATGCACACATAAATATGTATACACAATGCTAATGCACTTCCTCTTCTTAGAACTCAATCCATCTTCATTTATGTGTAACTCCTTGGTTCTTGTGTACACTCTTACACTCTGCAAATATTTCCTTCCCCCTTCATAACTTGTACTGCCTGTACTAGATATCCCCGTCACAGTGCTCTGATTGTTTCATTAAGTGATGCACTAGGAATACTGGTCTCTAAATGGTCTCATGGCCATGCTAGATCATCATCAACACTTAAAAGTGAGTCATTAATTTATTGACATAAATTTACTAAATACGGAATGTGTAATAAGCAATCAATTTAGTGACATCGAGCATCAATGCCAAACATTTCAAACAACTCCCATTTCACTACTTGCTAATGAGTGCTGCTCAAAAACTAGCAAATGATGTAGGTAATCACAATCTAGACCCTTGGGGCTTCTTTACAAACACCCTATTTCACATGGTTACTTTGCAAGAATCTTGGCAATGCAATGTGGAAAGAAATGAGCTCAATTGGGCTTAGTTAGAAACTGGGTGGGGACCTTTGTACCTCCCCTTCTCTCAGGAGGTCACCCATCCCAGTATTGTTTACATTAGTGCATGCTTAACTAGAAGTTTCCCATACTTGCACTAGCCATCTAGCCTCCAAAACCTTAAGGTGATGGATGACCTCCGATGTATCCAACTATGGAAATCTTCCTCCATTTGGCCTCATATTCAAACCTAGTCTCAACAAATCATCATTGAATCGATAGTGAGCTAGTTTTCCCTAGCAAGTGCGGATGGTATTTCCAACACCTCCCCTCAAGCCACACCTTGGTTGATGTCCTAGTGCCACCCAAGTTCAAGAACCTAAGCTCTAATACCAAGTTAGAAACTAGGTGAGGACCCTTGTACCTCCCCTTCCGGTCACCCATCCCGATATTGTTCATACCAGTGCATACTTTACTGAAAGTTTCCCGTAATTGGACTAGCCATCTAGCCTCCAAAATATTAAGATGATGGATGACCTCCGATCTATCCAATTATGGAAATCCACCTCCATTTGGCCTAGGATTCAAACCTATTCTCAACACATCGTCGTTGCACAGATACTGAGCTAGTTTTCTCTAGCAAGTGTGGATTGCATTTCCAACATTTTGTGAGGTCTTGATAAACCTTGCCCTGATTGCTAGCACCAGACCCCTAAAAAATGAGGAGCTCTAGATGTTGGCAAAATGCCAAGCTATCAAATAGGCAGTCCTCACAAGGGAGCTTGAGAAAAGAAAATTTGTCTTCAACAAGAGATTGTTCTCAGACATCAACAACTTTTCCCCTAACTTCATGAAAGGAATGCATAGGCAAAGGTTGGCAAAGGCTAAAAGATATCCTAATAGCAATCCAAGATGATGACGACATCTAGATCATAGACCAAATAGAAATTGGAACACATTATACTAGCTTTTATTCTAACTTATATAATTGTAAATTGTAGGACTCCAATGACAAGGCAACCAATATAATCCTTGATGATATCCCAAATGTCATTATGAAGGAAGAGAATGCCCACCTACTCCTGCCCTTTACCTTGGAGGAATTGGAACCGGCCCTAAAAAATCTGGAGTCCCATAAATCCCTTGGTTATGATGGGGTGACAACATGTCTTAAAAGTCAAGCTCTTAAAGTGATGCCGATTGCAAGGCACTCCTCAGGATTGTATGCTAGATAATATGATCTTCATCCTTAACTAGAAATTCTGCAATTCTTGGGTGATGAATGGATTGGAGGTCAATCACATTCAATCAATAAAGTTAAAGCACTAGGGACAATGGGATGCATCTTGAAGGATTGGGCACTAATCTTGAGCAAGGCAAAGGGAAAACCTACCCCCAAAAGTATAGGATTTAATGAGAATGTATTTTGGTCAAAATATTTTGACCTCCCGCTAGCTATCAACTTGGGAAAAAGGGCACTTATCTAGCCAAGGTCGGCTACTTCCACTTCAAGCACTAGTTGGAGCTTGATGATGGTAGCTCTCATAAAAGCCACGAACGTCGACCCCATCGGATGCCTCCAAGGCACTTAGACTATCATGGAATTGGATGGCATAGAAGTGTATAGGACAAGTAACTTTTTGGGGTGAGTGAGAAGGCAATGATAACTTTGTGCCTTGGTAACATAAAGATCACCAATGCTCTCAACATTAAGTATGTCAACAAGATCATAGAGTGCACCCCATAGGATTTAGCATGGGTCAACAAGGCCTAGGAAACCAACCTCAGTGAGGAATCTCTCTTAGGCTACCTTGATGGAAACTAGTTTCTTGCCTTCCTACTCAAGGACAAAGTCTTCCTATGGAGGGTCATGGCTAGGGCATCACTCTATGGCCTTAAGTTGAAGAAGAGAGGCATGATAAGTGGCTTGTGCAATTGTGGAAAGGAAGAATCTCTCAAACACATCTTCTAGGACGATGGATATTTTGCATGCCAAACTTGAGCCCAAGTCCATTGAACTTCACAATATTAGGGAACAACTCTCAATACATGAGTAGCAAGAGTAAGCAAAAGCTATTAGCATTCCATATGATCAGCCTTGTAACTCTTAGAACATTGTGGGAGACCAAAAATTCAACTATCTATCTTTTCCAATGTGAAGTAGCAGAATTGTGCATTAATATTTTTAATCACAAACAAATGATTATATTGATAAATAAAAGAAGTAAATATTGACTTGAGAGGAGACTTTGTGGGTCTCCGGAGCTGCTAGTGGTTCTGCGGAAGTGTCGCAAGTTGCTAGGCTTGAGTCCTCTTAGACATGTAATTTCCAGTGAACTGCAACTCCGATCCATGTCCGAGTATGAGTCGCACAGCAGCAGCAGGAGGAAGAGCAAGGAGGAGACCCAGTTCGCCCGTGGTCTCAACTGAGAGAGAGAGCAGCATGTGGCGATGGCGCACAACGCAGCTGCCTCGGTTGCCAGGTGGACAGGCATCCTGCAGAAATGCAGACAAGACAAGAATCAGCACCAGGCCAAGCGTCTGCACGCTTACATGCAAAAGCACCATCTGGACTCGCATCCCATCCTCGGCAACCACCTTGTGCCTGCGCTCGCCGCCTGCGGGTTCATGAATAATGCATTGCATGTCTTCCACCGGCTGACCTGCCCCAATGAGCACGCTTGGACCGCCCTCATCTCTGGCTATGCCAGCTGTGGAGACTCCCACCGGGCCTTCGACCTCTACCACAAAATGCAACAGGAACAGTCAGTGCAGCCCAACATATACACCTATTTGGCCCTTCTGGCTGCTTGTGCCAGGTGCCAAGACATTGAAGGAGGCCATCTGCTACACGATGCAGTCATCGTGAGGGGGCTAGACAAATACCTCCTGCTTGGCTCTGCGATGCTGGGTAATGTGCTTGTGGATATGTATGGCAAATGCCACTTGATTGCAGAAGCACAGCAAGTGTTCGACATGCTACCTGCCCGCGATGCAGTCTCGTGGAACTCACTTATTGCAGGATACATTCAGCATGAGCTCACTACAGAAGCGGGAGTATGTTTCCATCAGATGCAGCTTGAAGGCAACTCTCCTGATCCTGTTACATTTGTTTGTAGTTTGAAAGCTTGTCAGACCATAGGCTCCCTGGATGCAGGCAGACAATTGCATGCTGAATCCACAAAGAGAGGATTGGATACAGAGCTCTATGTCGGCAACATGCTGGTTGATATGTACAGCAAATGCAGCATGGTTGCTGAAGCACAACAAGTGTTCAACAGGTTGCCTTATCACTCTGCAGTCTCATGGTCTGCACTGGTAGCTGGCTACACAGAGCAGGGCCTTGATGACAATTTACTAAGTTGTTTCCAACAAATGCAGCTTGAAGGTGTGGCTGTGGATGCTCTCATGTTTGTTTCTAGCTTGAAAGCCTGTGGACATGCTAAAGCTTTGGGAATGGGCCAAAGAATACATACCGAAATAGTGAAAAGGGGATTGGAAAAAGACCTCTATGTTGGAACCACGCTTGTGGATATCTATGCCAAAAGCAGATTGCTTCCTGAGGCACACAAAACCCTTAAGGCATTGCTAGCACGAAATGCAGCCTCATGGGCTGCATTGATTGGAGGATATGCTGAGCATGGGTTTGGCAAGGAAGCAGTGGCCTGTTTGCAGGAAATGTGGGTAGAGGGCATATCTGCTGATTCAGTCACTCTAATGTGCAGCTTGAAAGCTTGTGGTACAATGAGAGCATTAGAAGCTGGCCAGGAATTACATGCTGAAATAGTGAAAAGAGGATTGGAAAGAGAGCTTAAAGTGGGGAACACACTAGTGGATATGTACATGAAATGCAGCCTGCTTGCAGAAGCACGTGAAGTGTTTGATGGGTTGCCTGTTCATGATGCAGTGTCGTGGGCTGCACTGACTGCAGAACAGAAATGTGCAGAGGAACTGGGAAATGCTAGCCAGCAGATGGAGCAAGAGGGAATTTCTCCAGATTGTGTTTCCTTTGTTTGCAAGTTGAAAGCTTGTGGCACTGAGGGAGTTTCAAACAATGTCCAAGAGTTACATTGTGAATTAACACAAAAAGGACTGGAAAAACAGCTTTATGTGGGTAATACACTAGTGGATGCATATGGCAAATGTGGTTTCCTTTCAGAAGCGTGTCAAGTTTTTGAGGGACTACTAACTCGAGACACAGTCTCATGGAATGCTCTCATTGGTGGAAAGGCTGAGCAAGGGTATGATGTGGAAGTCCTCAATTGTTTTCACCAGATGCGACTAGAAGGCGTACTTATGGATTCTGTCACATTTTTATTATGCTTAAAAGCTTGTGGCAACATGGGAGCTTTAGAAACAGGCCGGGAAGTACATGATGAGATTAGGAAATCAGGATTGGAAAGTAGTGCTTTTCTAGGCAATATATTGGTAGATATGTATGGCAAATGTGGTTCTCTTCTAGAAGGACGCCGAGTGTTTAACGAGCTGCCCGTATGTGATGTTGTATCATGGAATGCAATGATAAAGGCTTATGGTGAGAACCACAAAGGTAGCATGGCTGTAGAATGCTTTGAGGACATGCAACTGCAAGGTGTGAAGCCTAATCATCTCACTTTCACCTCCCTTCTTGCAGCATGCAGCCATTGTAGCTTGGTCTCTAAAGGCCAGGAATATTTTGGCATGATGGCAGCTCATGAAATTGAACCGACATTGGAACACCTTGCTTGTATGGTGGATCTTTTTGTGAGGTCCGGGCATTTAGACGAGGCAGAGAGATTCATAACAGCCATGCGATGTCCTGTATCCAGCACAATTTTGATGACGCTGCTCAGTGCATGTACAATATATGGGGAAGTGGAACTTGGACACCAATGCTTTCAGCAGCTTGTGGAGGTGAATGAAGAAACTGCTTCTGCATGCTTACTCATGGCAGACATATATGCAAGTGCTGGTATGTGGGATGATGCAAACAGACTAGAAGGCATGAGAAAATATGTAGGGGCAAGCAAAAAACCTGGTAGGGCATCGATTGAACTGAACAAGCAGTTCTATCTATTTGGTGCACAAGTCATCCAAGGTCTTGAAGTACCTGAGAATTCAAGGGTTTTAAGCTTAGGGTTGAAGGTACAAGGCTATGTGCCTGACGTGGATTTGGTTGCATTACATTCATGTGATGATGAGAAATTTTTAAATAAATATTCTTTAGATTCAAAAATTGATGAGAGCAGTATTGCTTTCAGTAAATCTCATAGATCCTGCCATGGATTTAAGTCATCAATTTTAGTCAACATCTAAACTTAGTATATTACAATTTACTGTTTATTACAACAATTGAACTTACAAAAATGGACTCATCCAAATGGCTGTATGGATGTCAAACTAAGTCTATGCCTTCAGTATCACAGCCTGAAGTCAATCTATAGGATCATGGTACATGGGGGAAACAAAATAGCCCATTTCAGGTCAGAGATTCACTCCATTATGCCATGTCTAACCAGAAGCTCTAAGCGTTAAGACAACCAAGAAAAGCATGTTGATTCCACATGGACCATTAGTGATTTCTACTTTCCCGCTTAAAAATCAAACGCCAAAAGCCCTGTAGCATCATAAAATAGGAATAAACCCCAATGCAAAGCAAATCTTCGACCAGTGATCCACTAGAGCTTTCTGCATCTTGTAAGGAGGAAAATTAGTCCTAATACAGCAGATCTCTGCTTTCCCCGTCTGAGGACATAGAAATCCTCCAGACCTTCTGCAGATTCTATACTTGTCTAACCTAGTATTTAGCAAAACACACCTTTTAACTAAATCATACTGGCCAGTCCAAGGTAGCAATGGCGGAAAGTTCCTAGTTGTCTTGTAGTAATAAATGCCAAATCACCCTTGAGCTGAAGCAAATGACAATGGTCAGCCATCGTCATCCGCATAGTCAGTTACCATAGTGATACTAGTATGCACGAGGTGTGTGGCTCTTGTTTTGGTCATACAATGCAAGGGTGGGCAGTAAAGTCTTGAGTAATTAATATGTCAGCCATAATTGAGCATGCCTCATCAGAGTGATTGGGCCTTTTTGAAAAGCAAAATCTTTCTCCGATCTCTAGAGCTATGCGTTGTGAAAGGTGCATCCTAAAGACTGATAATATGTTACACAACTCAGCAATCAAAATTTACTAACAAGAGCCACAATATCCTTAGACAAATCTATTCAAAAACTCTTGGTCAAACCCCATTGTAGGTTGTCACAAACTTCCAATAATCTTTGAGGCAAGCGACCGTTTTACGAAATTAAATCCAAAGTGCACGAGAAGAATTCACTCTTGTATAGCAAATGAGGTATGTTTGGCAATGGTTAACTTTAAGCCTTTTCAAGCACCTGAGCAACGTCAGCCGTTTGCGATGTATGAGGTGGGCAAATAATCTTTCTTGCTTGTTGCAATCCCACGCCATTGCTTTTCTCTACGAATAAGAAATTTTCTCCTCCAACCATCGAAGTTGAGCAGGGTCCCAAATTTGCCAAAGAGAGGAAGAATCAATCAGCCATGCAATGTGGGAATGTAGGGGGTTCAAGAAGTTATGGAGGCAGCTTGGTAAGTGGATAAAAAAGGCTGGTTTCTATGCTAAATTTGATGCCAAAGCAGTTTAGCCTTTAAAGGCCTTGGAAAATGAGCCAAAAATATTTAGAGCAGTTGCTAAGTTTTTAAAGCAAGATAGCTAATCTAGCTATGCTTTATCCCCCAAAGAGTGGGATGTAAATACTTTGTTTATTAACATATTCTGCATCATTAAAACAATAGTTAACTCTAAGCCGTTGTGTTGTATTGTGAATATCGTGGCTTATTTTGTTAATGAGAATGTTTTGATGATATTTTCCTTTCCATATAAAAATTTAAGTATTCTAATGATCAAAATGAAACATCAGTAATCTTCTCGTATTGTTCATTGATTGGCAAATTTTTGCAAGTGCTTTTGTTTTTATTGTTTTCGTTATGAAGGATGAAACCGTTTTAATGATCTTTGTGCAATGTCGATGTTTGTGTTTCTGTGCCGAGTGACAATGTTTTAATGCTATTTTGCAACTGAGGACTAAGTATTTTCTTGGGCTAAATTGGATTAAGTAATCTGTTGAAGTCTTATATGGATCAAGTATTTTGATGTGGAGCAAGAGTCAATTTTGTTCTGCTGTAAGTTTTGTAATTGTTTTGCAAGTGAGTTGGCTTATTCGATACATGAATCAATGTTGGGTCCCTTTTAGAAGCTAGCATCAAGTATTTTGCTTAAGTTTTATGGAGCAATCTTTGGATGCAAACATTTTGAGTACTGTTTTGGAGTAATAGTAGAAATTATATTTGCTATTACAAGAAGTGGATATCTACTTGCAATAGGAGATGCAGAGTGCACCGCTGTTAGAGTAATCTAGCACTAGCTGATCCAAGTACTCCATGTTAAGAGCCATATGCAAATAAATACCAACCCTAATGCCAACAGATTTTGCTCACTCAATTGTATCACCTTTGATTTTTCCCTTTGGAGGCTTGGCTAAATAGCACTCAAGCTGGGATGGACCATGCACGTGAAATTAGAGTGAAGCGCTGGTAGTGTTGTACCTGGAATATTACCGTAGTCCCATAGATAAGTTCATGTTACATTTAATACATGACGCATACAAAACATCAAAAGCCCTTATCATGGCAATTGGAATATCACTAGGCATTCACCTTTATCTTTCCTTGGGTTCTATCCAAAGCACATCTAGGGTCAAGTAGGAACAAAGCACAACCTCTGTTATAGACTAAGCCCATGAATGCACAAATATCTCAGTTATATTCACATGACAACCTGTAAGTAAGGGTGTAACTAGGTAAAGAGAAACCAAGGATGGTCATCTAGCAATCACATGTAACGCTAGTCAACATGGCCTAGCACTTGGCTCAAATACACAAAATACAGATACCCACATTATTTACCACTAATCATTGCTGCTTCTAGATTGGCCCCACTAGATTAACACATGGTGTTTAAACATTTAGCAATCAGTTAACCAATTAACTTCATGGGACAACCTAGTTGTAGAAGACAAGAAGTCATCATTAAGGCCTGTTTTATATATGTGTGAATTGTAGATTATCTGTGAATTGTCTACATCTTCATAACTTGTTTCTTCATTTGTCTGATCACAGACATACATAGAGACATTACATAAACTAGGGATATAGCCTGCCTCCTTCATTCTTGCAGTCAAAAATTCAATTTGTCCTAATGATTTCTTGCTTTGATCAACAGCCACACAAAATGCATGCAATGTCTTGTTGACCTCAATCAAGGCACTACCTGGCTTTTTCTTTGCCTCCACATACTTTCTCAACTCCTCTACTCTTTTTGCATCACTGAACCTATTGGCACTTGAATAAATATCTGCCATCAGTACGTACAAAGCAGCAAAGTCTTGATTTTCCTCTATAAGCTGCTGAAAACACCTATGCCCCAATTCTACTTCCCCATAAACTTTACAAGCACTAAGCAGAGCCACAAATATCTCACGAGATGGAGGACACTGCATGACTGCGACAAACCTCCCTGCCTCGTAGAGTTGTCCTGATCGTCCAAAAAGATCAATCATACAAACATAGTGATCCAACGTTGGCTCAATTTTGTGTTCCTCAGTCATCAGCTTAAAGAACTCCTGACCCTTCAAGACCATGCTGGCATGACTGCATGCAGCAAGAACACAAGTGAACGTGATAGAATCTGACTTGACACCCTGCTCTTGCATCTCCTGAAAACATTCTACAGCCATGTCATTTTCATGGTTCTCACTGTATGCCTGTATCATTGCATTCCATGTCACAACACATCGGACAGGTAACGTGTCAAAGACTTTACGTCCTTCTGCAACAGAGCCACATTTGCCATACATGTCTATAAGAATATTACCTAAATGCAAAACCCTTTCCAACCCTAACTTTCTAATCTCAGCATGTATTTCCTGGCCTATTTCCAATGTTCCTAGAGTGCCACAAGCTTTCAAGAAGTGAACAAAAGTAACAGAATCAGCAGACACCCCTTCCACCTGCATCTTTCTAAAACAAGTCAACACTTCATTATAATAGCCTTGGTCAGCATATCCTGCAATTAGTGCATTCCATGATATCACATCTCGTTTTGGAAGTAAGTTAAACGCTTTGATTGCTTCGGCAGGTGAACTGCATTTGATGTACATGTCCACTAATGTGTTGCCCACATTCAGTTCTCTTTCCAGGCCCACTTTGGATAATTCAAGGTGCAGTTGATGACCTTTGTCCAAAGAACTTGAAGTTGCACAAGCTTTCAGACAACAAATAAACGTAACAGAATCAGGGGATAAACCCTCCAGCTGCATTTGCTGGAGACACTTTACTGCTTGCTCACACAGCCCACACTGTGCATATCCTGAAACCAGTACATTCCACGAGACTTCGTTTCGACAGAGTAGTCTCTTGAACGTGTCATATGCATCTGACATAGAGTCACATTTGCCATACATATCTACCAGCATGCTGCCCAACTGAAGTTCACTTTCCAAAGCTCTGCTGGTAATCTCAGAATGTATTTGGTGACCTACTCCTAAAGATCCTGTACTGCCACAAGATTTCAGGCTGGAAATAAATGTAATCAAATCAGGGGTGAAGCCATCCAGCTGCATTTCATAAAGACAATTGCCTGCTTCCTGACCAAGCCTCTGCTCAGCAAAACCTGCAATAAGCGCATTCCATGAGATGATATCTCGGACAGGCAAGCCATCAAACACATGATGTGCATCTAAAATCAAGCCACATTTCCCATACATATCCAGAAGTGTATTGCCCACCACGGCGCTATCATTGAAAAGCTCATTCTCCAAGCCCCTTTTAAGAATGTCTGCATGTAATCCTTGACCGAATTTGACATCTTTGAGCCCGGTACAGGCGCTCAGGAGGGACAGGTAGGTAACCCTGGTAGGTAGAACAGAGTCTTCATGCAGCATTCGATGGTAGAGTCCAAAGGCATGTTGTGGGTCACCGCGGTCGATGTAGCCTGCAATGAGGGATGTCCAGGAATACGCATTGCGTGTGGGAAGCCTGTTGAAGACGGACTGTGCATCCTGCAAGCTCCCGCATTCGGCGAGCACAGGGACAAGGTAGTTCCCGAGGATCGGATGTGATTCAAGGTCCCTGTCGCGGATGCAGGCGTGCAGGCGCTTGGCTTCATGCGTGCATCGCCTCTGCCTGCATCTCCTCAGGAGGCAGATCACTTCCTCAACGAGGCCTGTTCTCTCAACAAGCCCTGAGAGAACAGGACACATCCCATCAAATGCCCGCCGACAATATAACAAACCCCATTTCTGTGTCTGTATTTATGATGCAGGTTAACTGCATGTACCGACCATGGTTGTTCTTCTGCAGCAAAGCCTTTAAAAGTAAGAGCAGCAGCTTGAAATCTACAACATCTTTTACTATGAAAATGGCAAACACATATAAAAATCCCTACAAGCCCCATGCACTCAACATCCATTGTTTTAATTCATTGATGCATAAGACATCTTCTACATCCTTTTATTAGGCTCTAGTTATTATTTTGGGACACATGCTGCAACTCACATACCAAAATCCTCAAGGTGTAAGGTGTCTTAGAGCTACTTAGTTGTGTTAAGGAATCAAAATCCACACCCACTTTGCCATTTAAGATACCCACTTATCCACAACAAAATACATCCATTTTTCACCTTTGAGGTTATAGTAGATAAAGGAGTCACTTACATGCCAATAACTTCGCATCCTTTGATTTACGGAGTAGGGTAAAGGGGCCAATAAAGTAGCGCCCTCCAAAAGGAAAACACACCCCACCCCAATTGAGTGACAATTTGTCAAGAAAGATGTGGCTTTTTTAGTCACTTAACAATATAATATGAAATTTTTAAAATTACAAATGAGCTTAACTTAAGTCAAACAATTGAGCCATGTAAAATTTTTTATATTTTAGATTTTGTAAAACCCTAAAGCAATGCATCCTCGAGTGTCAATCTATTGGCTCCTCACTATCCCTCTTTTATGAACCTTTCATTTGTAACTAAGGCTACTTGATAAAAATATCAAAATATCCTAATATTTTTTCTTTGAGCTCTATATAATATAAATAGTTTGACCATTAAAAAATATTTATGCAACTCACTTGGAAAAAAAAATTATAATGGAGGATTGTTAGATGACAATCTATTGGTTCCTTTACCCTAGTGGCATTGTTTTGTAAGGTTTTTGTTTCTTAGAGATGCACATGGTCATCTCATCCAACTAACACAAGTGACCTTGCCATATATTGAGCTATGCCAACTTTGACAACATATGCATCCATTGTTCATGTGTGATACATGCCTTATATAGCTCGATGTCTTTTGATTGATGCATCAACAACATCATTTTGCAAAGACTTTGTTGGTTATACATGTGCATAGCCATCCTTTGATTGGCATTTTTTTCAAAATTAGCATTGATCCATCATACATTAAAATCGACACACATTTCCAATCCCCTTTTAAAAAGCTAGCAAAGTAGTTACAATGAGGAAAACCACACAAACAACTTCATAAGACTAGTGATGTCCCATAATTGAACCATCCTCACCAAAAAGGACCATTGATCAATCCCATTGTATGTAGACCACTTCAAATTCCCTATGTGTGGCTACTACATTATAAATTGACCTTTCCTAGCATAAGGGTTACACTATTTGTGGCCATCATACAAATGGATCACTTGTCCTATATACACTTAGACATGGTTCGATATGCATAAAGAAGGTGAAAGGAGTATTGGTGAAAAGTCGATTCTAGTGGTACCAACTTCCTCCCATTGCTCCCATCAAACGAGCAGTTCATATTTGTGGTTCCAAATATGAAATCATGGTCAATATGGTCAACATTTGATGCTTGCAATGGACAACAAACTTCCAATAGTCTAAAAATGGAACACAATTTATTAACACTACAAGAGTATTACCAAAAGTAAATTGAGTGATTATTTTATCGTGTTGTATTAGGAAGGAAATACATTGACCCAATTGCCTAAAGTAACAATGGACAGAGTTACTCAAGTAATCAACATTTGTATGAACTACTTCTTATTGGTATAAAAGTAAAACCCCAACCTTCTCTAAAAACCTTACTTATGTTTAGAAACTATGATCCTACTTCTATAAACATGCTAGGCTATTGTATCTATGCATTTTGTGCACCTTCTTCTTCTCTCTCTTGTATGCTCTCCTTGGAGGAATACAATTGTGCACACATTTATATGCACAAAATATTATGCATGCATAAGCTAATCTTGACAACCATTTTTGGCATCATTATGACATTTTTCTCACTTTGTGAGTGTTTTGCATTGTGGCCTATGGTTAGTTACACTTTGTTTTGTGCTTGTATGCTTTCATATTTATGTGCTCATATTTTGGAAGAAAAATGTTGCAAGTAGTATTGTTAATTGAGATTAGACGTAAGATCACAAATCAACTTTTGTTTTTTGGTGAGATCCATTGAGGCTCACAACTCCAATCAAGATAGCTTATGTAGCTTGCATATAAGATAGCGACTTGAATTGAGGTGGCTTATGTAGCTTACATATCCATAAGTGTAATAAAATATAGTGGCGATTTGTGTAGCTAATTGCTTATGAGAAGAGGGGCATCTAATTCTTACATTCCATAGTGCTTTTACAAGCTCCAACAATGCTAGTAGGCTACACATTTCAACCTTCTTCTTTATATCTAGACCTCTAGTTTTAGGTACACATTTATAAACTATTTATCTATTTTTAAGTTTTCTCACCAACTAAAAGCATTTTTAATCCACTTTCTCACACTCCATAGTTTATGACATTAAAGAAACAAGAACAAAAATCTAGCTTTAACCTTTGATTCCATTTAATATCTATACTACATTATTATTTGAGCTACAGGTTCGGGAAAGTGTTGAACCACCATAGTGCTCCCGAACCTAGCTCCCAAACCAAACCAACGTGACCATTAATGTCACATGATTGAGGGTAGAAGGAAAGGTAAGTGACCATTTATGTCACATGATTGGGGGCAGAAAGAAGGAAATGTGGTCTCCTTCCACCACCTTCTCTTCTTCTCTCACTCTCACTCTCATTCTCACTTTCACTCTCACTCTCACGGGACAGGAGGAGGCAGGCCAGCAAGCAGCAAAAGTAGGTCAGTCCTCTTTTTCTCTCTCTTTGTCTCTCTCTCTCTGCCACGCCTGTCTGTTTTCAAGTCCTCTCGTGCTGTCTCTCTCTCTCTGCCACGCCTGTCTGTTTTCAAGTCCTCTCGTGCTGTCTCTCTAACGAGACGCTTCTCTCTCTCTCTCTCTCTCTGTCTCTGTCTCTCTCTCTCTCTCTCTCTCTCTCTCTCTCTCTCTCTCTCTCTGTGCATATGCATGTGTTTTCGGCTGCTTCCTTCTAACTCGTTTTGAACACCCGTTTTGTCTGCCTCATCTTCAAGAAGAAGACCTTCGACTTGCTCGCTCACTCGGCGTTAGCTCCTGGTTCCCTCTGTACTCTCTCTCTCTCTCTCTCTCTCAGACAAACGTCAGAGAGAGAGAGAGAGAAGCGCGTTTACTTCTCTCTCTCTCTCTCTCTCTCTCTCTCTCTTTGACGGACGTAACCGTCGGCGCCACGTCTTCTGGGCCCCATATGCCACGTCTTCTGCAGCACGTCTTCTTCTGACAGACGTAAACGTTGACGTCAGCTCCTGGCTATATCCCCCTTATCATATCCGTCGGCGTCCAGCAGACGGATATGATAAGGGGGATATAGCCACACTCCCCCTTATCATATCGCCACACTCCTGTCGGCGTCCAACATCCGTCGGCATCTGTCGGTGTCCAACCACCCTTATCATATCGCCACACAGACAGCTTAGGACCTGTTCCTACAATCTGGTCCACCTTCTTGAACCACGACCAGTAGCTAACGGTCGAACCATTGGATACCTCTTCCCAATCACTCACCACATTGGCCACCTCCTCCCAATCACTCCCACGCAAAAAATGATATTCCCACGTAGGCGTCCATCAGGCATGATATTGCACCATCGCTCCATTCTTCCTTGTCCTTCTTACTCCCTCCATCCCCCTCTCCACGCCCCAATCCTATCCCTTCCAAGACCTTGCTTCCATGCAAAATTTCGAGGCTTTTTCCTTGCATCTTGTCATCCCCTACCAAGCGCATGTGCATGCACGCATGTGGAGTACTTGAGCGTTTACTTCCTCTCTGCATACGTGGTCTTCTTCCTTATCGAGCTCGCTCGCTCCACACTCCCCCTTATCAAATTTTAGATTATCGAGCTCATGGTTATATCGAGCTCATGAAGAGGCATTGTTCACATTTGCATTGTTGCTCACAAAGAGGCATTAAGCTCAGAGTTTAGTTAGTTTAGTTATTTAGTTAGTTTTGGTTGTTTAGTTAGTTTTGTTTGTTTATTTAGTTTAGTTAGTTTATTCAATTAGTTATTTAGTTAGTTTTGGTTTAGTTAGTTGATTAGACTATAACTTAGTTTATTTATTTAGTTAGTTAGTTTATTTAGTTAGTACTTACTTTAGATTGTGTATTAGTTACTTTAGATATAGTTTAGGGTTAGTTGTTTTTTTGTTTTAGTTTATATATGTGTTAGTTACTTGAGATATATATATATATATATATATATATATATATATATATATATATATTAGTTTTGGTTGTTTAGTTAGTTTATTTAATTAGTTATTTAGTTTGTTTCGGTTATTTTATTTAGTTAGTTTATTTAGTTAGTTGATTAGATAAGTTAAATAGTAAGTTAGTAGTTACTTTAAAGTAAATATACTTCTCTCCTGTCCACTTTCTCTTGCCTGCATTTATTTAAGTTAGTTAGTTTACTTGAGTTAGTTATATTTGAGTTAGTTAGTTGCTTGAGTTAGTTTACTTGAGAAAAAAAAATTGTGTTGCTCATGAAATAACCAGTTAGGCTCACTAATTTTCACTTCACATTAAGCTCAGAGTTTAGTTAGTTTAGTTATTTAGTTAGTTTTGGTTGTTTATTTAGTTAAGTTAGTTTATTTAATTAGTTATTTAGTTAGTTTTGGTTGTTTGTGGTTATTTATTTATTTAGTTAGTTAGTTTATTTAATTAGTTATTTAGTTAGTTTAGTTGTTTGTGGTTCTTTAGTTAGTTTATTTAGTTAGTAGTTACTTTAGATATAGTTTAGGGTTACTTTGTTTTTTTGTTTTAGTTTATATATGTGTTAGTTACTTGAGAGAGAGAGAGAGAGAGAGAGAGAGAGAGAGAGAGAGAGAGTTTAGTTTTGGTTGTTTGTGGTTAGTTAGTTTAGTTAGTTTATTTAATTAGTTTTTTAGTTTATTTAGTTATTTTATTTAGTTATTTAGTTGGTTTTGGTAATTTACTAAATAGGAAGTTAGTAGTTACTTTAGATTGTGTGTTAGTTACTTTAGATATAGTTTAGGGTTAGTTTGTTTTTTTGTTTTAGTTTATATATGTGTTAGTTACTTGAGAGAGAGAGAGAGAGAGAGAGAGAGAGAGAGAGAGAGAGAGAGATTAGTTTTGGTTGTTTGTGGTTAGTTAGTTTAGTTAGTTATTTTATATAGTTATTTAGTTAGTTTTGGTTGTTTGTGGTTACTTAGTTTAGTTAGTTTATTTAGTTATTTTATATAGTTATTTAGTTAGTTTATTTAGTTAGTTGATTAGATAAGTTAAATTGTAAGTTAGTAGTTACTTTAGATTGTGTGTTAGTTACTTTAGATATAATTTAGGGTTAGTTTGCTTTTTTGGTTTAGTTTATATATGTGTTAGTTACTTGAGAGAGAGAGAGAGAGAGAGAGAGAGAGAGAGAGAGAGAGAGAGAGAGAGAGAGAGAGAGAGAGAGAGAGAGAGAGAGAGAGAGAGAGAGAGAGGTTGTTTTGCTTGGTATGGTTTAATTTATTGGTATTTTGGTTTATTTTGTGCAGTTTGTTTGTGAGGATTGCTATTTCAGGTCGGTGATCTCTCTATCTCTCTCTCTCTCTCTCTCTCTCTTTAGGTTGTAAATTTGTTTTGATGTATTTATTGGTTTAAATAGTAAGTTAGTTAGTTAAATATAGTAAGTTAGTTAGTTAAATAGGTTGTTAGTTAGTTTGGTTAGATTTGTGGTTAGTTAGTTTAATTAGTTTTGGTTGTTTATTTAGTTTAGTTATTTAGTTTATTTAGTTTATTTTATATAGTTACCTTATTTAGTTTAGTTAGTTTATTCAGTTAGTTGATTAGATAAGTTAGTTTAAATTATTTTTGTGTGTTATATATGGATTTAGTTATTTAGTTAGTAGTTACTTTAGTAGTTTTCGTTGTTTGGCTAGTTTTGGTTGTTTAGTTAGTTTACTTAGTTTATTTAATTAGTTACTTAGTTTTGGTTATTTTATTTAGTTAGTTGATTAGATAAGTTAAATAGTAAGTTAGTAGTTACTTTAGATTGTGTGTTAGTTACTTTAGTTATAGTTTAGGGTTAGTAAGGTAGTAGTTACTTTAGATATAGTTTAGGGTTAGTTTGTTTTTTTGTTTTAGTTTATATATGTGTTACTTACTTGAGAGAGAGAGAGAGAGAGAGAGAGAGAGAGAGAGAGAGAGAGTGAGAGTTTAGTTTTGGTTGTTTGTGGTTAGTTAGTTTAGTTAGTTATTTTATATAGTTATTTAGTTAGTTTTGGTTGTTTAGTTAGTTTAGTTAGTTTCGGTTATTTTATTTAGTTAGTTAGTTTAGTTAGTTTATTTAATTAGTTATTTAGTTAGTTTAGTTGTTTGTGGTTCTTTAGTTAGTTTATTTAGTTAGTAGTTACTTTAGATTGTGTGTTAGTTACTTTAGATATAGTTTAGGGTTAGTTTGTTTTTTTGTTTTAGTTTATATATGTGTTAGTTACTTGAGAGAGAGAGAGAGAGAGAGAGAGAGAGAGAGAGAGAGAGAGAGAGAGAGAGATTAGTTTTGGTTGTTTGTGGTTAGTTAGTTTAGTTGATTATTTTATATAGTTATTTAGTTAGTTTTGGTTGTTTAGTTAGTTTCGGTTATTTTATTTAGTTAGTTAGTTTGTTTAGTTAGTTGATTAGATATAAGTTAAATAGTAAGTTAGTAGTTACTTTAGATCATGTGTTAGTTACTTTAGATATAGTTTAGGGTTAGTTTACTTTTTTGGTTTAGTTTATATATGTGTTAGTTACTTGAGAGAGAGAGAGAGAGAGAGAGAGAGAGAGAGAGAGAGAGAGAGAGAGAGAGAGAGAGAGAGAGAGAGAGAGAGAGAGAGAGAGAGGTTGTTTTGCTTGGTATGGTTTAATTTATTGGTATTTTGGTTTATTTTGTGCAGTTTGTTAGTTTGTTTTTTTGTTTTAGTTTATATATATATATGTGTGTGTTATGGGCTAGTTAGTTAGTAGGTGATCTCTCTCTCTCTCTCTCTCTCTCTCTCTCTCTCTCTCTCTCTCTCAGGTTGTAAAATTGTTTTGATGTATTTATTGGTTTAAATAGTAAGTTAGTTAAATATAGTAAGTGAGTTAAATAGGTTGTTTGTTTTTTGTAAGTTAGTAGACAAATTGATGATTGATTAGTAAGTTAGTAGGTTTTACCTTAGATTAGTTGCTTACCTTACACTTGGTTTAGTTAGTTTAGTTGGTAGGTTACTTTAGTTTAGAGGTTGGTTAGTTAGTGCATTGGTTGGTTGGTTAGGTGTATAGAGTGGGAGAAGGAGAAGCAGAGAGAGAGGGTTAGTTAAACTTTGGCAGTATTAGACATGGTAGTTTTTGCTGTTTTTAAATTTCGAGAATGTTTTATATATCCCTCAAGGCTAACGCATCTTTTTGTCCAGTATGGAGGCTTCTACAACAAATAAGAATATGTCTATAGAAGATATTATACAGTGCACTTCTAACGTGCAAATGAATGCATGCAAAATAAAGGAGGCCACAAGGAAAAAGGCTGTTCGTCGTGCACTTAAGCATGTTGCTGGGCATGATAGTTCCGTTGGTTCCTTAAGGTTTATTCATCGCTTGGATGGGATTGAAAAGCAAGTGAAGACACTATTTCGGCGTCAAAAAGCTTCAATTTCAATTTCTGAAAACATTGGTGACCGTCTACAGAGATTGAGAGAATGTTGGACGAGAAATATGAAGGGCACCTTGCTAATGCAGTAATGATACAGGGCGAGTTAGAAGAGATCAAGGGTTATATAGGTGATATTTATGAACATATCCAGAAAAATTGGTGGCCATGTGCTGGATCTTCGAACGATCAAGAAGAGAAGCTGAAAGATATTCTTGATAGTGCAGGTCGTATAGAGGATGGAGTATGTGAGCTGATTGCACACAAGAACGAGAGCTTAGTTGCATCGGAGAACATTGCTCTTGATGTGCAACTTACTTCTTTGAAAGTTTATCTGAATAGATTTTCAGCAATGTTAATGCAGATGAATCGCCATGCAGGCTCATCTTTTGGCACTGGAGATCATTGCCCTTGATATGCACTAGAGAACATTTCATCTTTGAATAGTGGTTCACAATAGGTTTTTGGCAATGTTAACCAGTGCTTCTTTGTCGTGGTTTGCTTGGTATATGCAATTCTTGCAAGACTTCTTAAATGAATTATTTGATGAAAATCTTCATTTTGAAACACATCGTACGTGTCTTGCAAATTATAAAACTACTTTTAAACCATTTTATCTTGCCCTCTTTTTCTCTGTTTCTCTATGTTTCTCTCTTGATTACTAAGCAATTTTGCTAATGTACTTTTGTAACTTAGATTGGATTAGATACATAGAATGATTGTAGCTTTGATATGTTGTGACATTAAATATAGTTTGCCTCCCTCACTCCTCTCTCTCTCTCTCTCTCTCTCTCTCTTTCTCTCTCTCTCTCTCTCTCTCTCTCTCTCTCTCTCTCTCTCTCATACTTAGATGGCTTATGTGTTCTTTCATGCATTTAGGGTTTGTGGTTGTGAATGTGAGTTGGTAAGCTATTGTGTGTCCTATGGGATTGACACCAATAAGTATTTTAAGATTGGGGACACCTTTCTATATAGGAGATGTTCTTTTCTCTCAAGATAGTGCTGATGTACATGAATGAAGATCCATTGGCAGGGCCTGTAGGCAATGCGTGGTTGGAACTTGGTGAGTGCCATGTGTGCATGATAGTACTCATGTGTAGCGTACATATAAGTATTTAGGGTTTGTGGTTGCGAATGTGAGTTGGTAAGTTATTGTGTGTCCTGTGGGATTGGCACCAATAAGTATTTCGAGATTGGGGATACCTTCATGTATAGGACATGTTCTTTACTCTCAAGAAGATTGTGTGGATGTACATGAATGAAGATCCATTCGCAGGGCCTTTAGGCAATGAGTGGCTGGTACTTGGTGAGTGTCATGTGTGCATGATAGCACTCATGCATAGTGTACACATATTGTTTCGTACATTTAGGTTTTGTGGTTGTGAATGTGTCTATCACTTATGTCTTAACGTTTGGTGTAGCCATGGAACAAAGCAAAGCCATAGGAGATATTCCCGACGTAGTGCTTTCGACTCCATTGAATGTAGTGGATTCAGTTGAATTAAACAAAATGGCAACGACATCATCTCTTCGACGCTTGCCAGCTTGGGTTCATTCGCATGGGTATGGAAGATAGTTTTGTTAATTGTGATTGGATCAAAGTGCTACTATTTATATTTTTGGAGATGATTGTTTATATATTTCATTGCAGCCAACGTATGGGCTCTAATAGAATGAATGTGCAGAAAAATGAAAGAGGTGGCAAGGGGACAAGAGATGCATGTTGCTAAATGTACAAGAGCTGCAAAGATTCGAAAAAACACAAGGGCTACTTCGGGTGCTTCGGACTTTAAAAAATTTGAGGCTAAGATGAATGAGTTGATGGAAATGCAGACGAGTTTATGTACGCGTGTTGAGAGTGCGCTTGCCATGTACTCAATGGAGTTACAAGAACAGGCTAAAGGTCTATATGGTGTTGTGTGCGAGACAAAGCACACGCAGGGTGTTCTCCAGCAAGTGTCGACTGATCTGGGTGGTGAAGTAAGGGCACTTTTAGCAATTATTTCTAAGACAAGCAGATTAATGAATCTGTTGGTGAACGATATGTGGGCTTCAGTTTGGGGGCTTGGAGATAACCATGAACCTGTGATCTACCAGAGGGGTTGTCGGTTGCCGTTCTTGCAGTTTCAAATGAATGTTAGTAGGTTTAATGCTTTGTTGCAACAATTAAGCCGTCAGATGAACAGTCGCATCTAAGGAGACTATGTGTATGTGTTGCGGAAGGATCTCTTTGTATAATGCAAAAATTGCTTAGGTTGGAACTTATAGGTTCAGATTGTGTTGCGTATTTTAAAGTGCATGGGCTAGCACTTTTTATGATAATATTTGCTTCTTTTTTGTAAAGCCTACGTGAAAAGTGCTAAGATGTGTAACACTTTTGATATAACAAAGCATATTTGAGTAAAATGTATTGAGTGTGTATGACGTGATGTCTCTTTCTTGATATTTACATGGAGAAGATTTGATAGTCCAATGATGGTTGGTATATTTAGATTTGATATATTGTGTAAATCGAATGTACGCAATACATTTAGTTTAGAAATCAAACCATGCCTTTGATAAAGTGTATTGATAGTCGTTTCTGTAGTTGCATGTTTACTTTCTTTTGTTAATTAATTGAAATGGATTAATTGTGCATGTGTTTATTACCAAGGTTACTTCTATCTTAGCAACCAGGCTCTCTCTCTCTCTCTCTCTCTCTCTCTCTCTCTCTCTCTCTCTCTCTCTCTCTCTCTCTAATGGGCGGGTGCAGCATCTTTTTAGATAGATACATTGACTGGGTTGTAGTGGTTTTGTGTCTTGATATTTAATCTTAATATTCAGATATTTAAATATTAAATGTGTGTATATGTTGATAATAGGTTTTGTGGCCAACTGATCAATATGGGGTGTTCGCATCAAGCAACTGGCAGAGACCATGTGTTGCGTGTTCGTAAGGACATGCTTACTCCCACGAGGTATGAGCGACGACAGGTTGCTAGACTTAGGGCTTAGAAAGGGATTTTAGATTGTGGTAGATCCATTCAAAGAGACATTGAAAACCTGACGTTCCATGAGGAGATTTTAAATGGTCATCGTGAACTAGGCCAACCACAGTTTGGTATAGATGTGGCTAATGTTTTGCCATCACCGGATAGAACCATTAGGGGATTTCAAGCCCTGCGACAGTTTGGTGTGGATTTGACGAATGCTTTGCCATCAGTGGTGGGTGGTTGCAATGGTCTTAATCATGTGACTTTCGAGTCACATGTTAATAATGCTTCAATGTCTAAGTGCCAACATGGGAAAAATCTTAGTGGAGTGGTTTGTGAGAGTGTGTCTTGCCGTGTTGAATTTGTAAATGGGGATAATGAGCCAGTTGAACACCATGTTGGTTTAGATTTTGGAAATCACCACAATGTGGAAAATTATGTGGCTAATGAGTCACGTGTTCATAATATTGCTGTTTTTGATCCCCAAAGTGGTGGATTGTGCTCCATTTTAAATGCTTTGCCTGCAACGGATGTTCACCCAGCAATGTCAACACTACTATTTCAAGAGCCGGATGTGCATTTCATGGGGAGTCTTTGTGTGATGTGTGAAAGGTGTTCAACTAAGTTGTGGAGATGCGAGACTCGGGTTCAAGGGTCGATTTTGTTTGGAAGACACTGTTGTCGAAATGGAAAAGTAATGTTGCCACCATTGCAACATCCACCACAGCCATTGCATGATTTGTTGCATGGTATACACCCTCAAAGTAGGATATTTAAAAACAACATACGAGCATACAACAGTGCTCTTGCATTTGAATCACTCGGAGCTAATGTTGACGAGCTACCTGTTATCGGGAATGGTTACACCTTTAGAGTGCATGGCTCTGTTTATCACCGTATAGGTACTTTGCTTCCTGATGTGCAGCGTCAAGAAAGGCCAAGATTTGCACAACTGTATATTTATGATACCGAGCATGAGTTGCTTAATAGGCTGGGGGTTATGCATGATTTATTATAAAACTTGCTAGGGGAGCTTCAATGTATGATGCATCGACACAACATATATGCACGTGCTTTTAGGTCAGTGGGTTTGCAATTGCAAAATAATCCCGTGCAGGAACTAAGAATGAGTATTTTTGGTATTCAAAGAACCAGTAAACAATACTCTGCTCCTATAGCAACTAAGGTTGCAGCTCTATCATGCCAGGGCAGGGTGACGAGGGTACTCTTGATCATCGGGATATTCATGTTTACACTCGGGGTGGTCGATGTGTTGCTATTTCAAACTTGCATAGGGCATATATGTCAATGCTATATGCCCTCCTTTTTCCTATGGGGGATGATGGTTGGCATGTAAAGGTTCCCTACAGTAATGTTAGTGTTCCTGTTAACATATATGAATTGTCCAATAAAAAAAGTGTTACCCATATGCAGTTTTATGCATTTCATCTTCAAGTGCGCGAAGATACTGAGGTGTGCATATTGCGTGCTGGTCGACTATTGCAGCAATTTATTGTTGATGCTTATTGTAGTATAGAGTAGTGCAGGTTAACTTGGTGTCGCCAGAATCAATCAGTGTTACAATCGGAGGCCTACAAAGGCTTGGCAGACATGGTGGGGGCAAACGATAATGGGACAATGCCGATTGTTGGTGCCTCTATTGGCAAGAGGATAGTTTTACCGTCATTGTTCACAGGTGGACCAAGGCACATGTACCAATTATATCAGGATGCCATGGCTATAGTGTGATGTAAGGGAAAACCTGACCTTTTTATAACAATGACATGCAATCCAAAGTGGTTGGAGATAACTAATTCTTTATTGCCTGGGCAAAGTGCTTATGACCGTCCGGATTTGATTGCTCGCATGTTTCATAAAAAGCATGCTGATTTAATGTATACGTTGTTGCGGAAGGATCTCTTTGGGAAGGTTGCTGGCTATGTTACTGTGATTGAATTCCAAAAGAGGGGGCTACCACATTCTCATACTTTGCTAATTTTAGAGCCGTCTTTCAAACCTTCTGAAGCATGTCACTATGATAGACTGGTTTGTGCTGAGTTACCCAATAAAGTTAAGTTTCCAGCCTTATTTGAGACAATTTCAAAGTGCAACATTCATAGCCCTTGCGGAGGATTGAACCCTAAGAGTCCCTGTATGGACAAGGGTAGATGTACTAAAGATTATCGACGAAAATTAGTGGGCATGACAACAGTTGATAGTTCTAGCTATCCCATTTATCAAAGACGAGATGATGGAAAATCTATGATCATACATGGTAATGTTATTGATAATCGATGGATTGTTCCATATAATCCATTCTTGAGTAAAAAATACAATGCACACATAAATGTGGAGGTCTGCTCGACAATTGTAGCTGTGAAGTATTTGTATAAGTATGTGCACACATAAAAAATAGAATGTCCATGAGCGTGGTCACATGTGGGAGAGGACCCATCTTAGGCAAACCCTAGAGGGATATGCCTATCTTGTCGATGATAGGTCAGGAGCCATCATCATGAATGATGAGGGGAGGAGGGTGATGGCCCGCATGAGAGAGCTGTGCCAACAAGTTTTTTGGCACAACGTCTTAGATCATTGGAAAAAGATACTGGAGGGAAGCAAGGACTACATAGTAGCATCATTGCATGAGGAGTTTCCTATTCCAACCACAACAGATAGATTTTCTACGGGCTGGATGATGGACTGTATGCATGCATATATGTCACATAGACGATTGGACGCACGCAAGGCACTCAAGAGTGGGGCTGCAAAGCCCAAGTGGCTAGATGCGGATGACTGGTACCGACTAAGGGAGGAGGCTACAATTTCTCCAGGACATTGGAGTCAGCAGCGCGAGGTGGCGAGGGCACGACTAGAGGCCGGAATGGTCCATCATCTTGGGAGTGGCGGCCACAGGACATATCTGGAGGACTTTGTAAGTTTTTCTTTTGTTTTGCTTGCTTATTTTTTTGCAATATCCTTTGTACTAACAATCATGTTTCTAACAGTTAGTATTTTGTTTTCTTTGCAGCACTCCATTACAAATCGCAATCCAACCAGCCTTGAGACTTGATATGCAGAGAGGCACGGTCTCATTGCATTGATCGACCGATTGAATAGATGCGGCGGCCTTGTAAGTCACTCATATTTCTTGTCCGTAGTTACCATGTTTAATTAGAATGCATTATTGTATGGTGGACTGATGTGCCTTTTTTTGCAGAATCTGTTCGATGCTCCTGTGCGGTGTGATGAGCTTTCGGATGGCGAGGATATATAGCTCGCCCTTGGATCCTTGGAGCTCACACACCCTTCTTTTTTGGTCACTTGATCTGTATAGACATTTTCTATGTAGTAGTGATATCTTGCCATGATTATACCTGTCACTTTCATTATGTGATTATGTATTTATTTCATGTATCAGTGTTATGATTTAAGTACACTTTGTTTTTATTTACACAAGCATTGTACACAGTGCAAAAACTATTTTGTATGGCCCAAATAAAGCACATAGTGCTATATATGGCAAGGCAGCTTGCTGCCCTGCCATAATTTTTTAAAAAAACCTATTACCGTTGCTATTAGCGTCGCAAAATTACCTGCACGAGTCGTTATTGGCATCGTTATTAGCGTCGCAGAGCGTCGTTATTTGCGTCACTATCAGCATTGCAAATGCGACGCTGATACCGACGCAAATAGCGACACTGATAACGACACTAATACCAACTATTCTATGGTGTCGCCAATAACGACGCTTTTTGTGACGACAAATTTCTTTATTTATATTTTTGTCGTTTTTAACGTCGATATAAGGCCTATATCTTGTAGTGGCAAAAAGGGAAAGTCACATTTTAAATATAAAAGTGCATCCTACATTTTTGTAAAAGATTGCTCGGCTCCATCCTATGCAATTTTTAAATGTAGATGGGCATGGATGAAGGAACAATGTAAATAGAAAGGGAACATGAAAGAAAGACCTAGGCTAAAATGGCCAATCACACAAAAAGGGATGGATGCCCAAGGAGGAGGTAGGGCATGTATAAAATGTAAAAAGTGAATGAACAAGCTCATTCTTGTGTGGCCAAAACTACTCTCTTCTTCTTCCTCCTCTTCTTGTTCTTGCTTGTGCTTGTCCTTGAGGGGGTGTGCCCCAGGATGCATTGTTTCGATATAAAGCAAATATGCATCATAGTCCTCTCTTTTGATAAAATGTTCCATGAGATAATATAATCCTTACCACATCAGTCCCTAAAGGAAATGATAATACTATAGCTAGAGCTTAAGGATTCTCACACTCATCATGCGTCAATCATTCAAAATCAAGTGCTATGCATCCAGGAGATTATTCTCTTGATATCACATATGCAAAAACAAATGCAAAGAAAACGATGCATTCGTACAAACAAGTAAACTTATAAATCAATCAGTGTGGATGTACACAAATAGCCATTTCTTGATTTCACTCTAGCATATTACTTCATTGCTCTCACACACACAGACATTTGATATTTATGACACATTGCCCTCAAACACATTTCAACCAAGCCTCAAACAAATGTTCATCATGTATGAACAAGATTTGCATCATGAAAAGTCATTTTTCAAGTTTTAGGTTTCAAAAATTGAATTTTCAAGTAGCCACTAGACCCGCTATTGATCTCCAAAAAGTGTTGGGTATCACTCCTCATCATCGGCATGATGTCATATCAAACTGGTTCAAGCCGAACAACCTGTCTTCATTCTAATCTATTCCAATGCATTCCTGCATGAACAACCTTTAAGAGGAGAGAGAAAAATTGATTTTGAATTTTCTACTCAGCCCATCATTCTTAGAGCCATGACCAACAATTTGAAGTGTAAAATTCATGCACTAGGTAGCTATGATCAGATGGTATATGTCTCCACAAGCTCTGTAGGTCCCTCCTTACCAAAATCACTGCCATAAAGGAGGAGTGGTCATTTCTTCCTACGTACATTTGAAAACACACCCCCCGCCCCCTCGATTCATTAATTTTTGGATGGCCTTAGACCCCAAGAGTCACCACCCTTCACATTGCACTTGGTCCTCCCTTTCCAGCCTTTGGCTTCTCCCACATCTAGTGTCCAATTTGTGATTAGAAAATTTTTTCTTGTGTATCTCGAAGTTCTACACTCTTTGGACCTTGATATGCTTTCTTCCAAGATCTTTAAAAATTAAGAAATATATGTGGCCACTACGTAATAGGTGCACTCCTCCTTGGGATGAGACATCAGCTCCCTGTAATTAATTTTACATCCACATCCAATGTTTCTGTATATGATATTCAATTAGTTTGTGAACCCGTCTTTAGAAGTAATTTGAATTCTCGTATTTGACAGGCACCTAAAATTGTCCCACTTCCATCAAACTTTGATTTTTGCTTCAAATTGACAAAATTTGGTCCTTTTTTAACTCTTTCTCAATCATAGAATCCGTTCTCATTGGCAATCACATGATAGGGCGACTCAGCCCATCAAATCCACGAATTGATATGCACATACAAAAATCATAAAGGGCATCAAGCTACTATAAGGAAAGATGCACAACAAAAAACAGACACAGCTCTCACCCTACCCCCTAACAAAATCAATACATGAAGATCCACAAGGAATAGGTAAAGCATAATCAGACAAAGATCCAGAGATTGTTGCTAACCAACTACTCCAACATAGACCAGCTAAAAAGAAATATCAAAAGAGTCATCCTAAGTGTTGGTTTGACTTGCCTGCCTAACCTAGGATAATTAGACCAGGAACTCCTACTAGGCGAGGACTCTTATAGCCTAGTCTTTTATTTTCAGATACTTTTCATTCATCATTTTTTCAAAACTTCTAGACTTCATACTTGGGAGTGTAAAAAGGAGGGAACTAAGCATATTGTGACCCAACAAGAAAAATGCATTAGGCTCAGGTCATATCTCTATACCCAAGAACCTATCAAGCTCTTATAAGGCAATACTAAATACTTTTTTCTTTCGCTCACTTTTACTTTTGCTCCAACCATCCCTATTTATTTTTTCCAACTAGATGTCACCCCCAGGAAGACTAGGCATCTGACTTGTCCCTAAGAATCTACTACCAAGACTTTGCAAAGTAATGATCATCAACTCTTGATATTTTTCTTTCTTTTCTTTTTTTCTTATTTTGGGGGTTAGAACTCCTTTTTACACGCCTTCACATACTAGGTTTTTCATGTATATTTTTCATTTTCTGTCTTTATTTTGGGCAAGCTTTCCTAGCTATTTGATAACTAGTAGAAACTCTTAGAAACAATTGCCTAGTAGGCTAGCAAAACAGGATCACTATGGACTACTCTCAAAATAGATCTTTAAATGCCTGACAATGCCTTCACAAGAGGTGAACAAATGCTCCAACTTCCTCCAAAATATGCCAAAGCAAACCCTAGAACTTCATGCCTTGATTTGTCAGTCCCCAAAAGAAGAAAAATCTGCACATACACATATACATTTATAGCACAAAGGGAAAGAATTTATAAATAAAGGACGTCACTTGGACTTGGCTAGAAGAAGCTTTTGCACAGCAAGAGGCTCGCTCTAGGTACTCCATTAAATTTGTTTAGTACAGCACTATGACAAGAAAGCATTAACCATACTTACACCAAACAAATACATGGCTCTCTTGGCCTAAAGAGAATGGGTCATTTTAATTCACCAACACATGGTTCTCTTGGCATATACATTGCATCCTATCAGACTAACTAAGATAAATAGAAAATAACATAAGATGTGAGGGCTAGCCTCATGCTACTTATGAAAGATAGCTCCTCACTGCAATCTAATCTTGGACTCTTGCATATCCACCAATCCAAGCCTTCCCATTGATATAACATCAATGTGGGCTATCTCTTCTTGGGTGCTATTAGCTAAATGAATGACCTCATTGGGTTCAATTGTCTTATCATTCAAATAGACTGGTCGTTCTAGCTTCCCAAAGACCTCTCCTAAAGAGAGAATCATAAACTTAGGCTCATTCAAACTTCCATGTTTGGATTATTGCATGTTGTTGAGTGTTGAAATGACTTGTTTTTTGGCTGATTTTTGTTGTTTTTGAGAGCTGAATGGTTGATTTTATGAGATGATTGATTGGTTTGAAAGTGGTTTAAGAGTGTTTTGGATGATATTGATTGTTTTTTGGAAGATCATGATGTTTGTTAGTGGTTCTGTGATGTTCTGATAGGTTCTGATTGGTTCTGTATACCTTCTGTTTTGGTTTGTTTTGGTCTGTTTTGTTTTGATTGTCTTCTGTAAGGAGGGATGGAGTATTGATTGATGAAGATTGAGATATTGTGAAAGCTTATTGAATGGTTTGTCAGAGTTTGGAATGGTTTGAGAATGAGTTATGTGGTTTTGATGACCTTCTGTAGGTCTTCTGTAGAGCTTTTGTCTTTGTTCTGTTCTGTTCTGTACTGTAGCTGTTCTGGTACTGTTCTGTGACTGTTCTGTATGCTTCTGTATGTGTTCTGATGGATGAGAGTGTAGCTTGGGAAAGTTTTATAGCCTTAGAAAGAGGTGAATACAAGTGCAAAAGAGCTGAAAGAAGTGAAAGAAGTAGTTGCTGAAGACTCAAGTGAAGACTAGAGTGAAGTGACAGTAGTGAGCTATGAAAGGACACTGTAATGGCTCTGGTGACTCTTCATATCAGACATACCTCTTGGGAGGGGTATCCACGACCTAAGAAGGATTATTGAGAGTGATTTTGAGAGATTGTAGTGAGGATATGATGTATTATTGATGGAGAGAGAGAGAGAGTCAGAGATAGCCAATTCTGCTGAAACAGAGTGATTGTATATGAGAGATTGAGAGAGAAGACTATGAAGATATTGAAGATGAATACTATGTGATGTATTTCCATTCAAAGATGGTGTATTCCTTTGCTTTCTTTGTTCTATTGATGTATTTTGTGAAGATATTGAAGAATATGGTTGATTCTATCAAATCCGTGGGAGATCTACATGATGTTGTATGAAGATTTGTCGTGCCTGGTGTTCTTTTCTTCATTGTGATCATATGAAACATGATAAACAAGCTTGTTGATGTTACAAGATAGATTTTCTTGCAAGAGAATTCCCTTTTCCTTGGTGTTCCTCTCGGGGCTCCATGTTTTTGGTGCGCAGCCAGGGAAACTTACCATCAACAAGCACCAGAAGAGGCTGAAAATGAAGGAAATGGCATTGCCAAGAAGAGAAGAATTCAATGGATTTTTGTAAAGTTCCTTCTTCCACTGAAGAGTTGGAATTTCTCATAATCAAAGCCACTTTCCACAAGAAGTTCATCCCACAATGGTGGAAACTCATCACCATCATGATGCATGCTCTATGTGGTGGACAGTTTCCTCTTCCTGTTGAAGCAGTAGAAACTTGCATCTTGGTGGTAAACTGTTTGGGAATAAACTGAAGAGTAGAAACAGAGAGAATGACCATCCATGGAAGATTTGGCATTCATTGAGAAGTTTCCAGACAACATCAAGTGGGAGATTGTGAAGAAGCTTCAGGAGTCTTGGTCTGTAGAGGTTCACAAAGACAAGAAGGAAAAGAGTTGGAATTTGTTCGTGGATGCTCAACAGCAAGATACATGGGATGCTTGGTGTACTGATAATCTTCTGTTTGTTCAATTAGCAACCCACTAGAAGTTGGTAGACAGAGTGTTTTTCACAACCTACACTGTTGAAACCATCAGAAGCTGGCATTACTATGATGATGGCACCACCACAATGCTCAGACGTATGCATTTTGACACCTTCAGAACCGAATACCTTCCTCTGTGCAGTGGAATGAAAGCAGAATTCAGGGACGTTGAAAAGAAAGAAGTAGAAGAAATGTTGGCAAGAGAGTCCTCCAGAGACTGAAGCCTTCTGTTAACCCTCTGTGGAGCACTAACAACATAGTGGAGCCACACCCCTGATGAATGACACAATAAAGAGGCAAGTGTTAGAATGAGTCCAGAGGTACGTGAGAAGAGAGAAAGCAAAAATCAAGGCTGAGAACGAGCTCGCAGCAGAATCCGCCTTTGACGCCCTTGGGGAACTCTTTACAGAAGCCCCAATGGCACATCAAGCCCTTTCTCCTCCTGCTGGAGGTCCACTTCCAAGCCAGATTCGTCCTGCAAATATTGATGACAGGCCAGCGAATGTAGTCCCATTGCCAGTTTTTAAGGGAGAGTACAATGAAGACCCCGATCTTCATGTAGCAGAGTTTATGGTAGCATGTGTGGCTAACAATGCCAGAATCCCTGAGCATTGGTTAGCAATATTCCCCGCCACTTTCAAGGGCGCGGCATTTCAGTGGTATGAGAGACAAGCATCAGGAACTTTTGGTACATGGGACGACCTGAAGTTGGCCTTCCTCACTAAATTCAGGCGTGAAGGTTTTGAAGAGCGGATGAGAGAGGAATTCATGAACCTAAGTCAGTCCTCTGGAGAAAGAGTAGAAGCCTATGTCTCATGAATGGAATCCATCCTGAAGAGATGGACTAACCATAATCTAGATGATGGCATTCAGAAGGGGGTGTTTCTCAGAGGATTACAACTAGAAGTCCGTAAGTTTGTGGAGCTGCAAAGATCAACCACCCTGCAAGCTGCAACAGAAGGTGCAAGACTGTACGATGAAGTGGAAGCTAGATTGGCGATGAATCCACGAAGAGGGGTCCTACCTCCTCTGATGCCAGGAATGATGTACCCACCAAATGCAGTCCTAGGGACTGTTCCCTATCCCTACCAACAGATGCCCCCAGTATCACAGTACAGTGCACCAAATCCACAGTGGCCACAATTCATGCCTCAAATGATGGTGCAACCACAACAACAATGGTCCCAACCAATTTCCTCAATGCCAAATCAGCAGCAACAGTGGAACCCTACCAACTGGAGCCAACAACCAACAGTTCAAACAGGAGCTCTGAATCAGAACCAGAACAGAGATCCCTCTGTACCAGCCCAACCCGTTTATGTAGTGATTACAGAGACTCCTCAAAACCCTCCTGCTAGTGCCTCAGGAGGAGAAAGATTAAAGGATTACTTATCTAACTCAGTTGCAAACATAAAAAAGGAGTTGATGGATGTGATTACAGAGCAGCTACAGACGCTGAAAGTGAATACCGCGAGCATATCCAATGTTACAGGAGCAGGAAGAGATGTGATGCGGTCAAATACTTGGTGTGGTAAGTGTCATCAAGCAGGCCACTTAGCCACTGAATGTACACGAAAACCAACCATTCCTGGAGCCTTCTGTTCCTACTGTTTGCGGAAGAACCATACAGAGGACATTTGCTCTCTGAAGGAGATGCATGATAGGAGAAGAAAGGAAGAAGACGCAAGATTCAACTTGCTGGAATCCAAAATGACAACACGGGATATTGGACCCAAGCCTAGAGAGTTTGGTTCTAATTTCGGACCCATAAGATTTCCCTCTCAAAGTTACAGAGGAAGACAGTCTGGCGGTGGTCAGAGATCAGAAGTGGAGTGTCACAGATGTGGAGAAAAGGGACACATTTCACCAAATTGTCCAAATCCTCGAAGGTCACTGGATTACAAGCCCTTATGCAGTCGATGCAAAGGAGAAGGCCACACTGCAAAGGACTGTCCAAGCCCAGCCCCAGTGTAAAACAGTGCTATTGATAGTCCGGCCAAGGCCCAAGAGCCTACCTCCAATTTAGTGGAATTGGAAGTTGCTGCCATCACGCGTGCAAAGCAGAAGGAACCACCTGTCCAGAAAGAAAATAACCCTCCAGCCAGAACAGTGAAGTTCAATCTTCCACCAGAAGAACAGAACAGAACAGAGCCTAACAATGCTGTACAGAGCACGACAGTGCCACAGAGAGTTACAGAGACAGGTTCAGAGGTCCAGGATATAGAAGAGGAGGACGTGCCGCAAGTAGCAGAAGAAGTTCCCATGATTCCTCTGTTGGAAGAAAGAGGGAAAATGAAAATGGGTGTTGCTCCATTCCCTAACCGATTAGAGAAGCCAGTGGATCCTATTAAGGAATACGATCTAGTCAAAGACCTAGATACCTTTAAACCAAACCTCACATTCCGACAGTTACTGATGTTGTCTCCCAGTTGCCGAAAAAGGTTCAAAAGTATACTGACAAGAAGACGTGGCTTAAGGATTGCTCCCTCAACAGCAACAAAGTCCAATAAGGCTCCAGAGCCTGTCAAAGAAGTGGACGTAGCTAACACCTTCCTAGATCCGGGTACTCCAGAGACTGGCGTGTGGATAGAAGGCTGTTTTATTGCAAATGCACTGATTGATGGTGGTTCATCAGTGAACATTATGACGGATGTTACAATGAAGGATTTAGGCCTACAATGTGTGCAACCCACCCAATGGCTCATCAGATTGGCGGATTAGAGCAGGATCAAGCCTTTGGGCATTCTTCCATATGTGAAGACTACAGTGGCTGGAAAGGATTATTGGCTAACCTATCTGGTGGTAAAGCCAAACTCTTATGGTACATCCTACCCTCTGTTACTGGGCAGACCATGGCTTTTTGAAGCCCGAGCAAGGACGGATTGGTTCAAAGGAACCTTGACCTTGGGTAGAGGACCCAACAAAGTGGTGCTGAAATTGTATGGTTCTCAAAAAGGACATGGATCCACCTCCTTGGAATTATCTTCTGACTCCCCTAATGAAGCTACGGATGGAACATCAGCAGACAAAGATGCTGTCAAACAGATCCTTCCTAAGAAAACAGTGGCACGTTCCTTAATAGTGGATACTGTAAGTCGACTTCCAAAAGATGCAAAGCCATTATCAATGGGTGAATACTTCCTGCATGAACCAGGAATGACTTTTGAAATCACTTTTGATAGTGAGATAGAAGCATGGATGTACTGCTCTCCCTGTTACATGGCCATAGCAGAGGCAGAGACAGAGGCAGGAGAGGAAACAAAGAATCTGTTCTTCTGTTACAGAGCGCCTACAGAGACAGAAGCAGAAGCAGAAGCAGAGACAGAGACAGAGATAGAAGAGGATGGATATGATATGGACGAAGAAGGTTATGAAAGTGAGCCAGAAGAACCTATCCCACCTGAAGAGTATATATATGAAGAAGAAGTTCCAGAAACATCAGAAGCAGACGAGCTCATGCTATGGGACAGAATGGTGATGGTACCATTTGGTCTGGTAAATGGATCTTCTCATATGCAAAACCTTTATAAGAAATGGATTAAGAAGAACAAGCCATCTTTTAGCAGTGGCTCATGCCGTCCTAACCCATCCTTGCCGAAGAAAGATGATGATGATGCACCGTGCCAACAAGCACCAATCCCACCAACCCAACAGGTATCAGAGGGTCCCTGTTATGTGACGTTCCTGGATGTGTCATCTTCAGAAGAGGAGTCTTCAAGCCAAGAGGTAATTAATTTTGAAACCAAACCCGAAACGGCTCTAATCCCATTCCAACATATTAAGGAGCAACCTAAGTCTCTACCAAAAGAAGAAGTTGGTTCTAGTGGGACATCAGAAGAGGACACCACTCCCTTGAAGGAGTCGAATCTGTACCCAGAAGCAGTCCGCGGGACCTTCATCCGGGAAGTAGAAGGTGAAAGGCAGTTAACTTTTGTGGATGCAGAAGGCACTGAACGCCACTTGAAAGTGGGTAGCAGTCTCCCAGAAGAGGAGTTGTCAACCTTGTACAACTTGTTGAAAGAAAATTTGGATGTGTTTGCATGGTCCTATAAAGACCTAAAAGGGATTGATCCCACAATATGTCAGCATCATATTGACTTGGAGCCTGATGCCAAGCCAGTACGGCAACGACAGAGGCGAATGAACCCGAATTATTCCACATTGGTGAAAGCGGAGTTGCTGAAGCTTCTGGAAGCCGAGTTCATCTATCCGGTGGCAAATAGTGAATGGGTTTCACCCATCGTGGTTGTACCCAAGAAGAATGGCAAATTGCGAATATGTGTGGATTTCCGAAAGCTTAATTCCAAGACAAAGAAGGATCACTTTCCTATCCCTTTCACAGACCAACTGTTGGACACAGTGGCAGAACATGAGCTTTATTCCCTTCTGGATGGATTCAGCGGATACAACCAAGTGCAGATCGCAGAAGAAGACCAGTCCAAAACAACCTTCACCACAGAATGGGGGACCTATGCTTACTGAATGATGCCATTTGGGCTCTGTAATGCCCCTGCTACTTTCCAGCGAGTCATGATGGCTGCATTCCAAAATCATCTGCACGACTTTATTGAAGTATATTTGGATGACTTCTGTGTCTATAGCTTGATCCATGAACACTGGGAACACTTGGAACAATGCTTTGACCGATGCCGGGAGTATGGGATTTCCCTCAACCCCGACAAATACATCTTTGGGGTCTCTTCCGGAGTTCTGTTGGGCCACATTGTCTCTGCACAAGGGATATCAACAGACCCTGCAAAGATTGAAAAGATAGCAGCTCTGACAGCACCCACCAACCTCAAACAGTTGAGGGGATTCCTAGGCCATGTGGATTACTACAGAAGGTTCATAGCTCATTTTGCAACAAAGGCAACCTTCCTGCACAAGCTTCTGAGGAAAGATGCAGAGTTTACTTGGACGGAAGAATGTGACAAAGCCTTCCACACTCTGAAGCAGTGTCTGATTGAGGCACCCATTCTGCAACCTCCTAATTGGACGAAAGAGTTTCATGTACACACTGATGCATCAATTGAAGGCTTAGGTGCTGTCCTTTGCCAGAAGGGTTCCTCGAAGCTGGATCAACCGATCTGTTACGCAAGCCGAAAAGTCACTGATAGGGAATGGAACTATACAGTGACAGAGCTTGAGTGCTTGGCAATGGTGTTTGCCCTAGAGAAGTTCTGCCACTACCTCCTATCCACCCACTTTAAATTTTATGTGGATCATGAGGCCCTGTCCTTCCTGATGAACAAAGCAGATGTGAAAGGACGAATGATGAGATGGCTCCTTTTATTCCAGGAGTTCGACTTTGAGGTGATTACTAAGCCTGGTCGTTCCCATGTTTTGGCTGATCATCTGTCGCGTATCCCACAAACTGCAGACGAGGAGTAGGATGACCCAGACCTCCCTGATGCTTCCCTATTCTTGGTAGAAACTGTAACTCCCTGGTATGCAGACATTGCCAGGCAACCCAACAGTACCCTCTTGGTATTTCTAGTCGGGAAAGGAAGAAGCTTATGCTAGAATCAGCCCCCTACACCCTGCTAGGCGGTGCAATGTACAAGAAAGGCAAAGATGAAGTGCTAAGAAGATGTGTTGCAGGAAATGAGATTGGGATTGTTTTGAAGGCTTGCCATGACGAGCCATGTGGAGGCCACTTTGCAGGAGAAGCTATAGCCAGGAAGGCTTTGCTAGCAGGTTATTGGTGGCCTACAATTCACAAAGATGCCTATAATTACTGTAAAAGATGTGATGCTTGTCAGAGAATGGGGAAACCCACAAAGACAAGTGCTATGCCACTGCAACCTATCCTTCCCCTAAAGCCATTTGAGAAGTGGGGCATTGACTTCATAGGTCCAATCGATCCTCCTACCAGAAGGAAACAGAACCGATACATCCTCGTATGTACGGATTATGTCACAAAGTGGTGTGAAGCTAAAGCCCTAAAGCGGGACGATGGTAATAGCGTGGCCCTGTTCATGTACAAGAATATCATCACCCGTTTTGGCAGTCCCTTAGAGCTGGTAAGTGACAGAGGCACTCATTTCCTTAATAAAGTCATGGAAGAATTGACAGAGTTGTATAAGATCCGCCATCGCAAGTCCACTCCTTATTACCCCAGAGCCAACGGCCAAGTCGAAGTCACCAATCGCATCCTCTGCTCGATTCTGACAAGAACAATTGCCGCACATCATCGTGATTGGGATGATCGACTTACAGAGGCCCTCTGGGCATATAGAACCTCCCATAAAGCAGCAATAGGACAGACACCTTTCCAACTGGTGTATGGTACAGAAGCTGTTTTTCCTGTTGAACTGGAATTACCCTCTTTGAGAGTGGCTATCAAAGAGCGTTTGGGGGACGATGATTCACTGCAACTCCGTCTCCTGCACTTGGAATGTTTGGACGAAATTCGTAGGATGGCTCTACAGTGCATGGAAGCCACGCAAGCTCGATGCAAGGCTTACCATGATAGCTTCATCAAGCACAAGGAGTTCAAAGAAGGTGATTTGGTCCTAGCCTATGATTCACGATTTGGCAAGTTTCCTGGCAAGCTCCAACAGTGGTGGATGGGCCCCTATAAGGTACTTGCCATCAACCCTAATGGCTCTGTCTAAGTGCAGACCGTTGATGCCTCTGATGATCCCTTTCTGATTAATGGATATCGCCTGAAGAAGTACTTCCCTCCTTGGGGATCTTGACAATTACGGTCACTTGATCTTTTCCCTCATTGGCGCGGCACTATACTTTTTATGCTGCTACTTCTAATAGCCGTTCTTCAGCCACTCCTGATGAAGTGGACGCAACCCTTTGTCCCCTCAAATCCCCCTCCCAGCCTTGATCTCTTATCCTCTATTTTCCACCAGCGAGACAGTGGTGAGGTTGGTTCTAACAAATGGTCTTTCTACCATTCCCTTGCTCAATTCGAAGAAAAAAAAAAGAACAAAAGAAAGAAAGAAAGAAAAAGAAAAAACAAAACATATCGTTCATGGGAGAAAAGGATTTAGGTCCCTGTCATGTCGACCTATTCTTCGAGAAAAGGTGGAAACACCCTCGGGAATAGGGGAAAAAGAGAGAAAAAAAAAGATAAACAAATGAAAAACAAACCTATTATGAGAGAAAAGGAAGCAATTCCCTGTCATAGCAGGCCTCGTTCCAAGAAAAGGTGGCACACACCCTTGGGCGAGAAGATGGCTGTGGAAAAGGTGGCAACACCCAGTAGTCCAAAAAGTGGATTCATCACTTGAAATTTCCAAGATCCAATTCCGAAGCTACCTCCCTTGGTACGTTGTGTCCTGGGTCTCTCTGCAGAGTGTCTAACTATCCTCTAGTAGACAACGTGTTCCTATCCAATACAATATTCGATTTGATGGCTACCTCCCTGGGTACGCCTCTTCAACAACTGACGACGCGATCTTCATTGACAAACAATCAAGTGACGTGAGCTTTCATCCTAACCGGATGGGGAAGTGAGTATGATTGCCCTCTATAACTATCAACAGAGAGCGAGACAGAGGGTGGGGCGAGTGACTAGTCTTTTCCCTTCAAATCAAATGAGAGGTGAGAAGTCGGAATGAAGTGTTGCACGCACGAGATGGGCCTCTCAATGCACAAAGCACAATTTGTTCTGTGCACTGCACCATAAGACTCCCTGGCCTTCCTTCTCGCACCGTATGCCGGCACAGGGCGGGATGCACAGTTGTACCATCAAATGCACACAAGGCATACGACCTTTGCACAAGTGACTGTGAGGATTACATCAATGGGTTTCAGGAAAAGGCTGCCCTCCTGTATCTAGTAACAGAGCGTGAGACAGAGGGTGGGCTGAGTGTGACTGGAGTTTCTTCAATCAATTACCGAGAGGTGAGATTGAGGGATGTTACGACACTTGGAGTCAAGTATGTTCCCATTTCCCTATGCACCCACGGGATGGGTCTTTGCCGTCATCACAAGACACGCCACCCTGTTTTGTACATTGCACTATAAGGCTCCCTTGCCTTCCTCCTTGCACTTATGCCAGACGGGTTGGACACACTAATGCACCATCAACTGTGCACTCTGGCATACTCCTTCTGCACCATTCCCCCTTGTCGATTCCTCAACTGGGTACAAGATATGGGTTTCAATCCTTATTCCTCGAGTGATATTAGTCATGGGGTGAGTGATTGTTCTTTCATTCCATTTGAGTGATTGTGAGTTGAGTGCAATATCCCTCATCATCGACAATGCATTTCCTGCGATTCCTTTAATTAGCTACCTCCCTGGGTGCTGCCGTGTAGTCCCTGCTATGAAGGACGTGTGCCAAGAAGATGCCTTGGTACCTCCAGCACCGACAACAACACTGGACGTGCCATCGACACTCAACCTTGCTTCTTGACGAAATGGGCCAAGTTTTTCTAACCCTCCCACTTTGGTTCTTCGTGACGGTCATGTTTTAAGTGTGGGGACGTTAGTGGATGGTCTGTGGCGTGGTCCTAGGTCCCTGTTGCTTGGTTAACCCTATCCGTTCAGGTCTTAAGTGTGGGGACGCGTCCCTGCGCGTCTACATTACATACCCTTCTACATATGCCTTAACCTGCTCATGCATGTATGCCATGCCTTGCTGTTACCCCTGATGGGGTCCTTTCCCACCCACCCGTTCATTTTCCACCCACCCTTGGGACTGTTCCCTTGCCGTTTTCCTTCATTCCCTGATTTTGCGGTCCTGCCATGTGAATGCACCCTACGTTCACCAAAGTCCCAATCCAACCTTATAGCCATGTTCCCTCTTTTGACCTGACCATTTTTCCTTTTTCCTTACCCTTGTTTCGGTGCACGGTTTTTGAGTTATTAATTTTTGAAGCATTTTGCGCAAATTAAACGGTTTTCCATATGAACGCGCTTTTCTTGCTTCGAAATCGTGATCTGCCATCATAGCCCTACCAAGAATTTTTTCCCTGACATTTTTCCTTTTTCCTCCAAGTCATTCCGATACACGGTCTGTCCAATATTAATTTTCCGATTTTTTACAACTTTTTTATGCGTCTTTTTGACATTTTTCCATGTGAACCTACCCTATTTGCATTGGCATTTCAATTTGATTTGACCACCCTATTCCCTGTGTCTTCCCCCACCTTTTTCCTTTTTCCTCCCCCTCTTTCAACTTCCGAATTTTTACTTATTAATTTTTCAATGAGTTTTTGGGTGTATTTTTGGAGTTTTTCGTATGTGAACCCCTCCTACTTCCACCGGAACTGCGGTTTAACATGATAACCCTGTGCCATTCCTTCCTGCGGATATTTTTCCTTCTTACTACATGTCATTCCGGTGAACGGTTCGTCCAATATTAATTTCCGATCCCATTTTCAGGTTTTTTTTTGGGTTTTTCCCATGTGAACGCATCTTATCTCAGTCGACATTATGTTTTGATGTGATAGGATTGTCGGGCACGTCTTTTTGCATAGTTTTTCTTTTTTCTACACCTCATTCCGATGCACGGATTTTCCGATATTAATTTTTAATTGCGTTTTTTGGTTCATTTTTTGTGTTTTTTGCACGTGACCGCCCTTTAGCCCTCCCGGAACCTCCGTCACATATTTTTCCTGTCTTCCCCCTGTTGTCCTGCCCATTTTTTGTTTTTACGCCATTTCGTTTTGACGTCCGGATTGGGAGTTATTAATTTTTCTTTATTTTTTATGTGTTTTTACGCGCCTCGTCCCGCGCGTGAACGCGCTCGTTTTCACTTTTATGCGTCTTAAGGCGCCCCGATCGCATCTGTGTGCCTTGTCCCTGCATCCGGGCGCCTTTCAATCCTTCTTGGACTCCCTATCCCGCCCATTCCCATTGCCCCTACCCTTACCCCCTCCCTTGGGCACCCCACCCCCTTGGCCTCCCCCCATGGGCCCCTGCCCATCCCCACACCCTTCCCTATCCCCCCTACCCCGACCCTCCCCACCCCAACCGCCTCCCGTTCTCCCTCTCCCTTCTCCCTGACGTTCTCCCTCTCCCTCATCCTCTTCTCCCTCCCTACACACTCCTCCTCCCTCCTCTCCTTCCTGCACGACCGCCTGCCCCCTGCCCCCGTGACGTGGCCACTGCCTCCCTTCCGAAGACGCCCTGCCTTCTCCCTGCTCCCGCCACTGGCCGCTAGCCCCATCCCCTCGCCCGCCAGACAGCCTGCCGCTCGCCGTGACAGCACCCCTCGTCCGCCGCCGACGCTGTCCGCCCCGGCTGCCACGTGCCCCCTCGCCGCCAATCGCCCGTCTTTCGAAGGCCTTGCCCGTCCCCGTCGGCCGTCCAGCGGTGTTGCCCTCCCCGTCGCCCGTTGTCAGTAGGAGCCGCCCGTCGCCCGCCCGACGCTGCCGCCTCCGGCCCGACCTGTCAGCCGCCGCCCATGTCTGACGCGCCCGCCTCAACCGGCCGCCTGACGCCGTCCCCGCGCTGATCCCGCCACGAGCCGCCAAACGCAGTCGCCAACCGCCAGGCCGCCGGACGCCGTCCCCACGCCGCCTCCCGCCACGAGCCGCCGAACCGCCTGACGCCGCCCGTCGAAACGACCGACGCCGCCGCGTAGACGCCGCCCTCCCACCTTTCTCCCACCAGAAGTCGCCATCCTCCTCCTCCTCTTCCACCTCCTCCTCCTCCCTAACTAACCTAAGGTTAGTTTAACTAACTTAACATTAGTTACACTAATTAACATTAGTTAGGTTAACTAACTTAACTTAACCCCCCCTAATTAACCCTAGTTAGGTTCACTCTAATTAACCCTAACTAGGTTAGTTCTACCTACCCCTAGTTAGGTGCCTCACCCTAACCCTAACCCTAACCCTAACCCTACTTAGGTTAACTAACCCCCTTTAGGTTAGTCTCCACTAACTTGCCTTATCTGACTTCTCTGACTTCACCTAGACTAACCTAATTCCATCTGATTAACCTGACTAGACCAGATTTGACTTACCTGACTTATCTAGACTACCTTGACTTAGCTGACTTAATTTCAACTTACCAAACTAAGCTGATTTTCATGATTTAACTGATTTAATTAATTTATAAATTCATTTCCACCTCATAAAAATTTAAAAAATTTTCTAAAAATTCCCTTCGTTTTTTGCCAATTTTTGGAATTTTTTCAGCTGGAAATTACCACCCCCAAAATTTTTAAAAAAATTACATATTTCCCAATTTATCCCCCAAATTACCAACAAATGTAGAAAATTCATTTAAAAATAGTAAAAAATTCTAAAAAATTTCCCTCACCCCCTTGACCATTTTCCATTTATTTTTCACTTTAAAATATTTTCATATATGGAACCCCTATTTAAAAAAAAACAACAAACCCAACAAATAACAATTAACCATAAAAATCCTCCTCTTATTTTCATACCCTAAATTGTGGATATTTCCTCCATGGCTGCATTTTTATTTTTTCCCTTCATCACATCTTCATGTGCTCTATATCTTGATTTCATTCTTATTCTTATTATTATTATTTAAAAAAAAAACAAAAAAACAAAAAAACAACAAACCAAACAAACAAAAAACAACAAAACACATCCACAAAACATAACAACCACAAAAACAAAAACCACCCATCCATAATCACAAATTAAAAAAATTACAAAACCAACAAACACAAAATCAACACATCCGCTAAGGTGTTGTCTTTGTTGTTTCGTCAGTGGTCTTTACTTTTCCTTTACTGGATTCACTTCTTTTGGGGAACTCTTCCGTGCGCATTTCTGCATTACATACACACCCCTTCCAGGTATTTATTTTATGTGCTTTATTTATTTTTATTTCCCCCTTAATCACAAATTAATTGTTACAATGAACTCTTTATTCACCCACAGTTTCCACGCACATTCGCGCTCAACACACACATAATTTTTAATTAAAATAAACCTGCCATTCACTTAGCACGCGCTACGTGCGCTAAAGAGGCACTTTAATTTTTAATTAAAATGAACCAGTCGTCACATGAGCACGCGCTGGCAAAAAAGCGCTCCACATCACCTTAATTTGTAATCAATGAACTTGCATTTAGAGACCCAGTCTGGGTATCACAATCCGGGATTTGACTTAATGCACCGTTTTCACCTAATAATTGGTCATTACATTTATAATAACGAACCGCCGTTTTCTTGCTAAGGTTTATCACCTAATAAAACTTCACCCATTTCTTAATAATTTCTTAAAATAAACCCTACATTAAATTAATTCCCCCTCACTGCACTTAATTCCCCTTTTTAACGAACCGTTTCGTGGGATGGGTATGCGCAGTCATTAGAGTTATTTTCCATAGTCAAACACTGGTTTATCAACGATGTAGTCTTGATATGTGTCGGATGTGGTATTATTTTGGTTTACTGTCTTTGTTACAGTTACGGGTACGGTATGCAGTTTTTTCTTTTCTTGCCTGATACGAGGTTCTGGGTGTTTGTCTGATGCATAGCATGAAGCTTTCGGTCGCATTTTTCTCGAGGTCATGTCGAATTTTTTCTAGGTTGTGGTTTGCTTGGGGTTAGTTGGTCAAGTCATGTTTTATTGTTTTGGTTGTTCTTTTATCCTTGGAATTTTGTCTGTTGCTTTGCAGGCATTCTCCTTGATTGTCTATGTTTGTGGTGTGTGTGTAACCATCTGAATGGCGTATTCTCATGCTCCTCCCCCTATCCAGTACGTCCCATTAGTTAGTAGGGATTACTCTTCCCTACTTACTTTTGAGCCTCTCACGAAGGCGGACCTTGCTGCTTTTGTGGCTACTTCTTTTCCATTGCTTCCAGAGGATCCGTCGTTATGTGATGAGTTTTTGGCCTCTTACAGCAAGAAGACAGGACTAGTCCAGGGAAATTCTATGACTTTGACACCTCGAGACTTAGGGAAGGCTCTGTCTCTTCCCTTCAAAGGTGAACCTTTTGTTACCACTCGTCAGCTTTTCTCTAATGAAGAGATTCTGAAGCTGTTGCAAAAGCAGACAAGGGAAATGCTAGATGTTAAGAAGGTGATTAACTCTTCAGGAGTTTCCTTTTCTATGATCACTGATCCCGTATGGAAGATGATCTATCAGTTTCTCTAGGACAGGTTTATGCCTGCCAAAATGCCATCCCAGTACTTGTCCAAAGAGCTTTTTACAGCTTCAAGGATGGTGTTGAAAGGAGTTGCTATTGATTGGAGCACTTACCTCCTCACTAAAATGGATCAACATTTCGTCAAACTCACCAGGGGTAATGTTACCAATGTCACATATGGATCATATTTGTCTGCCTTCTTGACCTATTCAGGTTTACAGAAGACTGTGCCTCCACCTCCTCCATTAGATCCAGTACCTCCTCCTCTTCCTTCAGATGAGTCAGAACCCATTGACATAGAGGATGATGATTCTCCACCTCCCCTGGTCATACAGCGCAAACGCTTGAAGTGAGTAGCGGATAAAGCTCCTTCCGTACTTCCTTCAGTGCCCATTCCTGCTACCTCTGGCAGTGATCTTCCTGGGTATCTCACTTGTAATAACCTGTTCAGAGCACATCGCGAAGGATCATTGAACATATCAGTTCCCTCCCTGAACAGTCTAGTCTCAGGAGATGCAATTCCTTTTCTCTGTAAAGATATTCAGAGCTCCATTGAGTTGTCAGTGACAGCCTGTGTTCAACAGCTGTACGCATCCTTTTATGAAGAGCTCATGCAGTCTAAGGACCAGTTGCATAAGGCAACATTTGAGTTAGCTTCTGCTAAGGATACCCTAGCATATTTGTTTAAGCAAATGGAACAACAAACCCAACTGGTTGCCACCCAAAGCGATGAGATCTCTTCTTTGAAGATCCAGTTACTAGAGGCTCAATCCCAGGTTACTAGCCTTTCCGAGGAGAAGGAGAGGATGTCCAGAGAAGCGCAGGAGTTCCAAACTATCTTAGATGACAAACTTTCAGCTTTACAGATTGTTAATGACACAGTGGCATCCCAAGCCTCCCAAATCCAGTAGTTGCAAGATCAACTGGCAAAATCCCGCTCTGTTCCTCCAAGCCCTAATGTTCCCTTGATTCCTTCTCTTTCATAGCAGGACTTGGCTGCTCTTCAGAGACAGGCTACTTTGTGCCCTCTCTTCCAAGATAAAGTGGAAAGATTGCAGTCCAGAATGGACTTGTTATGGTCTACCTTTGAGCAATTTCAGGAATATGTCTCACCAGACCATTCTTTCTTTGTCCACTACCACTTACAGAAGTTGGTCTTCTACATGAAGCTTTCCACGATGGATTTACCTCTTCCAGAGGATGGCTGGAGTGGGGCTTGGTCTGCTGAGTTGTTGACAGAGGTAGTAAGGATGGTGTTTGAAGATTCTGTCACGCCAAATACCATGTTGATGTCATACATGTATCTACGAGGAGACTTGTTAATTCCAGATGAGGTGGATATGGCATGGTATGTGGGGGATGTGGTCTTACAGGCTGTTTTGTATGTCAACTTTGGAGTTGCGCATAGCTAACATGTTTCAGAGTTATTCCTCCAAAGTGGCTAATTGTCATGATAATTCATGGCATCCCATGATTGATTCTGTGGTCCTAAATCAAAGACAAAACACAACTCCTACCTCTGCCCAGAGTAATAATCAACTGAGGCTGGATCTCTTAGCCTATCTTTCCAAACATAATTCGTTTGATGCTACCTTCTTTGATGCCTATCATAGACGATCTCTCTTAGGACCTTCTGTTCCTACCCTCCTCTATTACCAACAAATGGCTCACCGCTATGCTATATATCTTTCCCTTTGTCAATCTAATTCCACAACTATTTTACCCCTTCTTTTTCAACCTTCATCTTTCCCTTAAATTCCCATTTTTACATACTGTTCCTTTATTGAGGATAGGGTGTTTTCCCCTTCTCCACCCTGTCTTTCTCCATCCATTCATGTTCCGTCCACATTTCCTATTTATCAGTTAACACCCTTCCTTAGTGATTCCCTCTAAATTTCTGCCACTCCTTCTTTAACATTTTCTTCCTTTTATGATTTTTCCTATCCCTCCCTTCATCCACTCTTCCTTATTCCACTACCCTCTCCTAACACTTCTATATCTCAACCACCTCAGTTGGTTAGTGACTGTGACGGGTTTGATAATCAGATTTCCAGAAGAAGGGGATGGAGTTCGGATGATTGCCTTACAAGACCTCAGATTGATTGGCCAGTAATTCCAGGAGAATGGACAGCTTCCAGTCAAGCTTATCAGAACTATGTTCATTTTGCTCAGCAGTATTCACAGTCTGCAGATCCTTTAGTGAGATTAACTGCTCACTTTGCTTGGTACTTGGCTTATATGCATAGGCACTCTCATAATGATTCCAAGCCTATTCCAAAGTTGTGCATGAATGTCAATGTGAGCATTGATTCCCAACAGCTGGATATATTGTATTTTCATGCCCTTTGTTTGCCTAGCAGATACTTGGTCCTGTTGGAAAGGATGTGCTGTCTCCAGTTTTTTCAAAATCCTCCTAAAAACTTTGTAGATGAATCCTTGTCTATGGATCGTTTCCGACAACATCAATCTTTCAAGAGGGATCATCTTCATTGATACCTTTCCAATGCATGGTGGATGCTTTTTAATGAAAATCTCTCTTTTTGGAGGAGTCATTCAGATGGTTGTGTTGTGTATTAGTGTTTGTGTTGTGAGTTCATTTATGTAAAACGAACGTGGTGGTTTCCTATTGGATTGGATTTCGTGTGCGAGCTACATTTTGGAGAATTGTGGTGATGGGGTCGTGGTTGCAGAGTTGAAGCTGATGCTGATGAAGAAGAAGAAAACTCTTATATCCTTTACAAATTTATTGTGATTTTTAGTTTGATAAGCGGTGTTAATGTATCAAGGGTTTTCCTTTCTTTGTATTTTTATATCAGATACAGGTTATAAGTTGGGGTCGTGGTGAATGGATTCTTTTTGAGAAGATATTGAAGATCAAAGTTGAGCTTTTCCCTGAACTTATATTCCCTTTTTCCTGGGTCGCGAGGATGCTTCCTTATTAAGTGTGGGGATATGTTGTGTTGAAATGACTTGTTTTTTGGCTGATTTTTGTTGTTTTTGAGAGCTGAATGGTTGATTTTATGAGATGATTGATTGGTTTGAAAGTGGTTTAAGAGTGTTTTGGATGATATTGATTGTGTTTTGGAAGATCATGATGTTTGTTAGTGGTTCTGTGATGTTCTGATAGGTTCTGATTGGTTCTGTATACCTTCTGTTTTGCTCTATTTTGCTCTGTTTTGTTCTGATTGTCTTCTGTAAGGAGGGATGGAGTATTGATTGATGAAGATTGAGATATTGTGAAAGCTTATTGAATGGTTTGTGAGAGTTTGGAATGGTTTGAGAATGAGTTATGTGGTTTTGATGACCTTCTGTAACCTTCTGTAGGTCTTCTGTAGAGCTTCTGTCTCTGTTCTGTTCTGTTCTGTACTGTAGCTGTTCTCGTACTGTTCTGTGACTGTTCTGTATGCTTCTGTATGTGTTCTGATGGATGAGAGTGTAGCTTGGGAAAGTTTTCTAGCCTTGGAAAGAGGTGAACACAAGTGCAAAAGAGCTGAAAGAAGTAGCTGCTGAAGACTCAAGTGAAGACTAGAGTGAAGTGACAGTAGTGAGCTATGAAAGGACACTGTAGTGGCTCTGGTGACTCTTCATATCAGACATACCTCTTGGGAGGGGCATCCACGACCTAAGAAGGATTATTGAGAGTGATTTTGAGAGATTGTAGTGAGGATATGATGTATTATTGATGGAGAGAGAGAGAGAGTCAGAGATAGCCAATTCTGTTGAAACAGAGTGATTGTATATGAGAGATTGAGAGAGAAGACTATGAAGATATTGAAGATGAATACTATGTGATGTATTTCCATTCAAAGATGGTGTATTCCTTTGCTTTCTTTGTTCTATTGATGGATTTTGTGAAGATATTGAAGAATATGGTTGATTCTATCAAAACCGTGGGAGATCTACATGATGTTGTATGAAGATTTGTTGTGTGCCTGGTGTTCTTTTCTTCATTGTGATCAAATGAAACATGATAAACAAGCTTGTTGATGTTACAAGATAGATTTTCTTGCAAGAGAATTCCCTTTTCCTTGGTGTTCCTCTCGGGGCTCCACATGTGTTATTGGTAAGACCCAAACTAGGTAGGGTTTCAATCCTAGGCTCCTCTAGATACATCCCAGAGGGTGGTGTATATTTTTAGATGTATCATTATGACCTTTGGTCTCATCCTCTTGGAATTTAACCACAGTATGTCCACTTGGAACTCCTTGCTTTTCATCATCCATCAACCACACATTTAGAGGTTTTGGGCCTCCAAACCCATCTCCAAACCACACATTTAGAGGTTTTAGGCCTCCAAACCCATCTCCTTTTTATCATTGCATGGCTTGATTGGAGATCACTGCTTCTTTTATTTTTATATTGTTTCATGATGATCGATCTATATTGGCTCAGTTGCTACCTATCACTTTCTCTAAATCAAATCCTTTTACTAGATCCAACTCTAGATGAGTATGTACCATCATGAACCCTAGGTTTCCTATCACCTAGACTCCCAATAGTTGAGATGGCCTCCACATGATAGCATTCATCTACCATGTTTTAGGGGGTCATCTCATTCACATAATTCTGTTCAAGTTTGGACCATTCAAGGGTTGCTTAACCACTCTGCTTCCCTCATTAGGTCTACACCGATTTCCATCTAGCTTGGCTTTGGAACATAGGATTGGTTGATCTAGAATGGCAGGGTTCTTGGGCCTTAGAATCATCATATTTAATGCTAGGATTCTCCCTAGTATGCCTCTCATTTGCACCTCTAGCATGACCAACATTCAACAAATGTTGCAATTCTTATGAATTTCAAGGGTTCAGGGAAAACTTCAATAGCTCTCCCAACACTGAATATATCTCTCATAATCAGTTGCTTGAACCTTTGCCTCCTTCAGTGACTTAGGGTTTCTCATCCTAGCTTGTGTTAACCTTGGTGCAAATGAAACAAAAAATAAAGCAAAAGAAAATCAAAAGACACAGGGTAAAGCAGAAAAAGGTAACCTAACGAAAAAATAGGAGGAAAAAAGCCAAAAAGCGCATGAACAACTTTAAAATTCCAAGGAGAGTGCAAAAAGGGAAAGACACATTTTAAATATAAAAGTGCATCCTACATTTTTGTAAAATATTGCTAGGCTCCATCCTATGCAATTTTTAAACGTAGATGGGCATGGATGAAGGAACAATGTAAATAGAAAGGGAACAGGAAAGAAAGACCTAGGCTAAAATGGCCAATCACACAAAAAAGGGATGGATGCCCAAGGAGGAGGTAGGGCATGTATAAAATGTAAAAAGTGAATGAAGAAGCTCATTCTTGTGTGGCCAAAACTACTCTCTTCTTCTTCCTCCTCTTCTTGTTCTTGCTTGTGCTTGTCCTTGAGGGAGTGTGAGTAAATGTGAGGTATACCCTCGGGATTAGCCCCAGGATGCATTGTTTCGATATAAAGCAAATATGCATCATAGTCCTCTCTTTTGATAAAATGTTCCATGAGATAATATAATCCTTACCATATCAGTCCCTAAAGGAAATGATAATACTAGAGCTACAGCTTAAGGATTCTCACACTCATCGTGCGTCAATCATTCAAAATCAAGTGCTATGCATCCAGAAGATTATTCTCTTGATATCACGTATGAAAAAACAAATGCAAAGAAAATGATGCATGCGTACAAACAAGTAAACTTATAAATCAATCAATGTGGATGTACACAAATAGTCATTTCTTGATTTCACTCTAGCATATTACTTCGTTGCTAAGACAGCACACTGGAATAATATGTGCTACTACCCTTTCAAGACTTGAAGTAAATGAACCCTATATGATAGAATATGCATTAAAAAAAATTAATAGGATACTCAACTCCCACAAACCCCTTCCCCCTACCATTTAAGATTTTGCATTCATTGGGTAGGTTAAACGAACATTTTATGTATATATCTTTATATAAAAAGTAATAAACACGCACTAGACATAGAAACAAAAGTAAAATGAGACGAAATCTCATACTTTACCTTTGTTACATGTGCACAAATATATTTCTTATTTTTCCTAAATTTTTGGATATAAAAACTATTTTTTCCCTGTTTTCTTTGGCCAAAATCAAATTTTTGAGTATTTTCTCTTTTTTCTTCACATACATTTTTTTATTTTTTTGAGTCAAGACATTAATTCACACTTTGATCCATCTTCACATTTAATTTTATCTTATATAAACATGATTTGATTTCTCAAAATTAATAAAAATATCATTTTTCTCTAAAAACATGCAATTTGGGTTTTCAAAAATTGATAACTCACACACACAGACATTTGAATTTTATGACACATTTCCCTCAAACACATTTCAACCAAGCCTTAAACAAATTTTCATCACGTATGAACAAGATTTGCATCATGAAATGTTTTTTTTCAAGTTTTAGGTTTCAAAAATTGAATTTTCAAGTAGCCACTAGACCCGCTATTGATCTCCAAAAAGTGTTGGATATCACTCCTCATCATCGGCATGATGTCATATCAAACTGGTTCAAGCCGAACAACCCGTCTTCATTCTAATCTCTTCCGATGCATTCCTGCATGAACAACCTTCAAGAGGAGAGAGAAAGACTGATTTTGAATTTTCTACTCATCCCATCATTCTTAGAGCCATGACCAACGGTTTGAAGTGTAAAATTTGTGCACTAGGTAGCTATGATCAGATGATATAGGTATCCACAAGCTCTAGAGGTCCCTCCTTACCAAAATCGCTGCCATGAAGGAGGAGTGGTCATTTTTTCCTATGCACAACTGAAAACACCCCCCCACCCTCAATTCATTAATTTTTGGATGGCCTTAGACCCCAAGAGTCACCAGTCTTCACATTGCACTTGGTCCTCCCTTTCCGACCTTTGGCTTCTCCTGCATCTAGTGTCCAATTTGTGATCAGAAAATTTTTTCTTGTCTATCTTGCAGTCCTACACTGCTTGGACCTTGATATGCTTTATTCCAGTATCTTTAAAAATTAAGAAATATATGTGACCACTACGTAATAGGTGCACTCCTCCTTGGGATGATACATCAGCTCCTTGTAATTAATTTTATGGCCACATCCAATGTTTTTGTATATGATATTCAATTAGTTTGCAAATCCGTCTTCAGAAGTAATTTGAACTCCCATCTTTGACAGCCACTTAAAATTGTCCACTTCCATCAAACTTTGATTTTTGCTTCAAATTGATAAACTTTGGTCCTTTTTTCTCTTTCTCAATCATAGAATCCGTTCTCATTGGCAATCACAAGACGATTGACTTAGCCCATCAAATCCACGAAATGATATGCACATACAAAAATCATGAAGGGCATCAAGCTACTACAAGGAAACATGTACAGCAAAACACAAACACTGCTCTCACCCTACCCCCTGACAAAATTAAGGCATAAAGATCCACAAGGGATAGGTAAAGCATAATCTGACAAAGATAATCTAACAAAGATCCAGAGCTAGTCGCTAATCAACTACTCCAACATAGATTGGCTAAAAATAACTATCAAAAGAGTCATCCTAAGTGGTGGTTTGACTTGCCTGCCTAACCTAGGATAATTGGACCAGGAACTTCTACTAGGCGAGGACTCTTATAGCCTAGTCTTTTATTTTCAGATACTTTTCATTCATCATTTTTTAAAAACTTCTAGACTTGATACTCGGGAGTGTAAAAAGGAGGGAATTGAGCATATTGTGACCCAACAAGAACAAGGCATTAGTCTCAGGTCATATCTCTATACCAAGAACCTATCAAGCTCTTGTAAGGTAATACTAAATCCATTTTTCTTCCGCTCACTTTTATTTTTTCTCCAACTATCCCTATTTATTTATTTTAGCTAGATGTCACCCCCAAGGATACTAGGCATGTGACTTGTCTCTAGGAACCTGCTACCAAGCCTTTGCAAGGTAATGATCATCTACTCTTGATATTTTTATTTCTTTTCTTTTTTTCTTATTTTGGGGGTTAGAACCCCTTTTTATACACCTTCATATGCTAGGTTTTTCATGTATATGTGTCATTTTCTGTCTTTATTTTGGGCAAGCTTTCCTAGCTATCTCACAACTAGTAGAAACTCTTAGAAACAGCTTCCTAGCAGGCTAGCAAAACAAGATCACTAAGGACTACTCTCAAAATAGATCTTTAACTGCCTGATAATGCCTTCACAAGAGGTGGCCAAATGCTCGAACTTCCTCCAAAATATACCAATGCCAATCCTAAGACTTCATGCCTTGATTTGTTAGTCCCCAAAAGAAGAAAATTCCCCACATACACATATACATTTATAGCACAAAAGGAAAGAATTTATAAAGAAAGGACATCACTTGGACTTGGCTAGAAGAAGCTTTTGCATAACAAGATGAAAGGTGAGAAGGATCAAAGCTTGCTTGGAAGTGAGCAATGGCAGAGAGCAAGAGCAAGAAGAGATAGAGAGAGAGAGAGACAAATGGGAACTCCAACAGTCACAATTTGTGACCGGGCCTTCCTTTATTCAAACTGTCACTAAAAGAATAGAGAATAAAGTGATGGTAATGGACGCCTGCCACCTACAGTGTGTAGTGGGGCGGGTACTGTCAGTGTAGTAATACGCGGGCGGCTAGGTAGAGGCTCCTTTACCCCCAACAACCTCCCACTTAAAGGTGAATCTGCCCCAGTGAGGAGTGAAAAGAAAAAGAAAAGATATTACAACGTACACATGTACAACAGGATGAGGAAAAACGTAATCTCATCCAACGCCCATCAATCTCCTGAGGAAGGCAAAGCTCTCAGTAGTAAGGCTTTTTGTGAGCAGATCTATAGAATTTTTGTCAGTGGAGATCTTGACAAGGTCAACAGACTTGTCCTCCACGACCCCACATATAAAGTGATACCTCACCTCAATGTGTTTCGTTTTCACATGGAAGACCGGATTCTTGGCTAGCTGAATAGCACTCATAGTATCCAAATGCAGCGTAGGTATGGTATCAATCCCAAGGTCATGAACCAAACGGCCCAACCATATGGCCTCCTTACAAGCCTCAGTGGCCGCAACATACTCGGCCTCAGTAGTAGAGAGAGCCTACACTTCTGAACCCTGGACATCCAAGAAACAACACCTCTAGCATAGGTAAAGACATAGCCGAAAGTGGACTTCCTACTATCTGCATCTCCTACATAATTGGAGTCTGTGTAGCCCACAACTCATGTATCCTAGTTGTCATAGCAAATACACATATCTGTTGTGCCCTTCAGGTATCTCATGATACCCTTTATGGCATCCCAATGCTTTTTGCTAGGTGTAGCCATATAGAGTGCCACAACACCAACTGGAAAGGCAATATCTCGATGAGTGGCTGTCATGGCATACATCAACCTGCCCACGACTGATGCATAAGGGATCTTGACCATCTCGGCCCTCTGCTCATTTGTCTGTGAACAATCGGCCTATGAAACCTTCACATAAGAAGGTAATGAACAACCAATAGACTTTACGTCCTACATGTGGAAATGCTCAAGGACTTTATGAATGTACTCTCTCTGTGAGAGGTAGAGTAGTTTCTTATGCATGTCGCGCTTAATGCACATAGCAAGAATGTGAGAGGCCTGTCCCAAATCCTTCATCTCAAAGCTCTTCTTCAACTTATATTTAAGAGCATCCAGCTCATCATGAGCTTTTCCTTCTATAAGCATATCATCCACATAAAGTACCAAAATAAGCAATGAGCCATCACAGGCTTTCTTCATGTAAAGACACGGATCCATAGCACTTTTGCTATAGTCTTGTGACTGCATAAAGGTATCAAACTTATGATACCACTCCCTAGGTGCCTGATTCAAGCCATAAAGGCTTTTCTTCAACTTGCACACTAGGTGCTCCCTGCCAAGTTCTACAAAGCCCTTAGGCTACTCCATGTATATCTCATCATGCAAAATCCCCATACAAGAATGCAGTCTTTACATCCATCTGATACAAGTCCAAGTCAAGCTACAGGACTAAGGCCAAAACCAAGCGTAGGAGGGTGGTCATCTTGACCATAGGAGAAAAGACTTTATCAAAGTCAACTCCATGCTCTTGTTTAAAATCCTTAGCGATAAGTCTTTCCTTATAAGCCGGCTTGGGGTTTCCAAGGGTACTTTCCAGCTTGTACACCCATTTGCATGGCAAAACCTTCTTGCCCTGAGGCAGTGCAACCAAATCCTAAGTCATATTCTTATGCAGGGAGTCTATCTTAGACTAGATATCCCTCTCCCAGGAGTGACTGTCACCCCTACGCATAGCCTCATCATAGGTGAGAGGCTCTCCTACATCTGTAACCAAGTCATAATGCATCGAGGGCTCAAATCTATCAGGTGGACGTCTATCTCTAGTAGACCGTCTCACAGCAGGCTCTGTAGCCGGTCCAACACCCTGGCCATGTGTACCAACTGCTGCTGCAGGCTGTCCAACTGGCTGTGTAGGAGCACGTGGCTCCTCTTGGAATATAACCCTGCATATCTCTACCACCTTCTCAAGATACCTATGCATCTTGTCTTCACGGAAGACTACATCATGATTGCAAATGACTTTCCACACTTGCGGATCCCAGAGGCTGTAACCCATCTCACATGCATCCCCATAGCCAAGGAAAATGCATTTGACACTCTTAGGATCCAACTTATTACGCTTGTCTTTGGGCACATGGCATAATGCCTCACATCCAAAGACACGTAGATGCACATAAGATGGAGATTTCCAAGTCCATACCTCCTCTATAACCTGGACTAGAAAGTGATCTATTTATGACATGCACAACTATAGTGGCTACCTAAGCCCAAAAGCTCTATAGTAAGCTTGCATGTCTAAGCGTAGTGCGTACACGCTCTTGGATGGTTCTATTCATCCACTCAGCCAAACCATTCTGGGGTGGGGTATAGGCGGTGGTCAATTAATGCTTAATACCCCTCTCGTCACATAGTTGCTCAAAAGCACGTGACACATATTCTCCCCCATTGTCAGTCCTAAGGCATTTCAGCCTATGCCTAGTCTGGTTTTCAACAAATGCAAGCCATCTCTGAAATATAGCCAAGACATTGGATTTAATCTTAATGGGGTAAGCCCAAACTTTACACAAAAAATTGTCAATGAACGTCACAAAATACTTTGCACCACCCATAGATTGACAGGGCATGGGCCATAGACATCCGAATGTAACAATGCCAAGGGCTCACTCATGCGTGTCCTACCAGACTTCTTATGTGTATTCCTAGTCTGCCTGCCATAAAGACAATGCTCACATGAATGAAAACATGCATAGTCAAGGGGCGGTAAGTACTGCAAACCAGAAAGCATTTACATTCCCTTCAAGGACATATGGCCCGAACGGGCATGCCAAAGAGATACATGTGGGATGGAACCCACTGACAAAACATGGTCAACAAAGGACCCATCAACTACAAGAGGATAGAGGCTGCCAGCTTTGGCACCTCTAGCAAGCACAAGTCTGCCACGTGTGATCTTCCATGAAGAATCCCCAAATGAAACATGAAACACAGCATCATCAAGCTACCCTGCTTGCAAACATAAGACTGCATGTAAGCACAGGTACATGATGTACATCTTGTAACAGAAAAGTACTACCAATAGAGAACTGCAGCCGTACATTCCCAATGCCAACAATAGCAAGTGACATGTCATCACCCAAGCAAACTAAACCAGAGACAATGTGGTAGGAGTGGAACCACTCACGGCATGGTGTAACATGAAATGAAGCACCGAAATCCAAAAGCTAGCATTGAGCATACATAGAGTGAACATCGGTCAATGACGTAGCATCACAAGAACTAGCTGCAAGTATGTACTCCTCATCAGAGTCATCAGTCTACATGACATTTATCTCCTCAATTTTCACACTGGATTTCATAGGCATAATGTTGTGATCAAAGGACTTTTCTTGTACTTTGTCTTTCCCCTTCTCTTTGGGCTCTCATTGCGCAACTCATGACACAGTGGGCATATATGACCCTTTTTGCCGCAATGATGGCATGTCACATTAGCATTTCTTCCACAAAACTTGCTACACAACTTACCACATGACTTAGACCTAGACTTGTGCGAGTCTCTGCCACAGTCATTCTTGCCATTACCATCTCTGCCTCTAACAGTCAAAGCATGCGATACACGAGAGGCATCCAAGTTCTTACGGTTGATCTCTTCTTGTAGAAGAGCACTCTCTACATCAGGCAAGTTAAAAATAGTAGCAAGAGCACATAAGGCAGTGCAAAATACATCCCATGACTCACTTAAAGTCCCAAGCAAAAACAATGGAGTAACCTCATCATTAAAGGTAATACCCTACAAAGTCAAGTTCTTGAGAATAGCATGGAACTGGCTCAAATGAGCAGACATTGTCATATTCTCCTTCATGCGCAGGTCCATAAGTTGCTTCAACCATCTAACTTGCTAGACTTTTCTTGTCATAGGGGTTCTTAATTTTATCCCAAAGCTGCCAAGCATTCTGTGCTTCCTCAACCACATTATAATGCACATGTTCAGTGAGAGACAAGATGAGGATCGACTTGCATAACTCATCAAGCTCATCCCATTCGTCATCAGTAATAGTTTCAGGCTACTCGCCATGCATCCTTAGTGGCCTTATCTACAATTTCTGCACCAATACCTACCAAACTTGGCTCTTCCAATAGGCATAATTCGTACCATCAAGCTTAGTGATGTTGAAGATAGCACTGTCAGTGGAAGAAGAACCCATAATGCAGTTCAAAACACTGCAAATAGTTCAAAACTGCTTGCTATTTTCTACTATAAACAGTTGAAAAATACCACCAAAACCAAGGCAAAATGACCGCGAACTGATAGCTAATGATGCTACCCACCAAGTACCATCAAAAGTACATAAAATCAGGATGATTCAGCATGAAAATTCCACATCAATCCATACATAACTGCTTGCTGTAATAAATTACATTCAAGCACAATGAGAGTAAACTGTAGGTAAAATTAATGCACCAAGTCAACCATTGACTGTCAAAGCATAACCAGCATCAAGCGGGTATAAATCAGCATATGACAGTCATATAGACATCAAGCAAACACCCAAGCATGTCAAACGAATCCGTTAGTAAGTCGGCACACGCCCTATGTAGCAGGGCAAAGTGTACACAACGCTAGCAATACTTAACACAAAGACGTGTATGCTCAGAGAGTGCAAAGCCCAAATCAACCCAAGTACATGTATGCAAACCACGGCATATCAACCATGCAACATCCAAGTGAAGAAGATCCCAGTCTCAGAAGACTCAAAGCTCAATAGCATAAACCACCTGCTCAATATCTGCCAAATATCCAACGATGCTCCCACTAGCACAAAAGCCATATTGATCAAGCCAAGAAGCTCAAGAAGGGCATATGAGAGCATCAATGATGAAAGATCCAAGACCAGACATCAATAAGACATCATGAGCATATAGGCTCTGTAGTGTCCAATTAGAGCATCCATAGACATCAACTGTATCCCAAATACAAATCTAGCAAGCCAAGAAATATCCCAAGTAAGTTCCCGGAAGCCAGATGCAAGCCAAGACAAGGCACTAGTAGCAATCGGCTCCAAACAATGTAAGTAGCATGTAGTAGTGGCATAGGCCAAGCATGTCCAAACCGGTCAGACATAAGTAACATACATGCCATATATACATCCAAGATGGAGCATCAAATGCATTCCAAAGCTAAGCTCAAGCTCAAATGAAGATCTGGAACCAAAGACAAGCTCAATGTTGTACCCCGAAGGTCAATACTTCATTGCATATCCCAAAGATATAGCCCGAAACCAATAGGCATAACCAAACTGGAGGTAAAATAACATGTCAATCAAGGTAGCATAAATCCCAACCAATGATGAAGTTTCCACATCCAAATCAAGGCTCAATATCTCTCAAATAGCATATCCAGGCATAAACCATGATGACCAGGCATCAATACATCCAACAGGACATCTGAATGTCAACAAAGAGCATTATGCATAAGCCATCCCTGATAAAAACTTGCTACCCAAACAATGTACAACAGTAAATCCCTGCATAAGTTGAGCTATGGAAGCTCAAACCAAGTCCCAAAGCATCTCAAAACATTGGGCAAACATCCCCAAAGTATCTGGGCATCAAATACCAAGCCTTGGGAGCATCACATAAGCTAAGAGCATGATATTTTCTTGCTGTAAATCAACTCAGATCTGTTGCACAAAATGTTGTGATCAAAATTTGGTAGATGTGACATTGCCATCGCGTCCAAAGTGTGTCAAAACCCCAAGTTAGATTCTTACCTTGCCTAAATCGGGTTCCGAATGCCCGAGATAGGAGAAAAAATGGGATTTTCGAGCCAGATTTTGAAACATGCGCAAAAAAACGTGAGCTGACTGTGGGGCCTGCTGGTTATGCTGAGTATAAGGGGGGCATAAAAGGTTCCCAATGAAGCCAAGGAACACCTGCAAAGAGCCTATGAGCACCCGGGAGAGGCGGGATATGAAATCTTACCTCAGGGGGAAGAAGGCATGGTTGGCATTGAAGCTCCAAGCTCTAGGTCTTCAATTCGGGCTGAAGTAATGCCACGCCAAGCTCCATGATCAAGCTCTAATCCAAAGTTTTGATACCAATTGAAAGGTGAGAAGGATCGAAGCTTGCTTGGAAGTGAGCTACGGTGGAGAGCAAGAGCAAGAAGAGAGAGAGACACAAATGGGAACTCCAATAGTCACAATGTGTGAACGGGCCTTCCTTTATTCAAACTATCACTAAAAGAATAAAGAATAAAGTGACAGTGATGGGCGCTTGCCACTTGCAGTGTGTAGTGGCGGGTACTGTCAGTGTAGTATTACACAGGCGGCTAGGCAAAGGCGCCTTTACCCCCAACACAAGAGGCTCGCTCTAGGTACTCCATTAAATTTGTTTAGTACAGTACTAAGACAAGAAAGCATTAACCATACCTACGCCAAACAAATGCATGGCCCTCTTGTCCTAAAGAGAATTGGTCATTTTAATTTACCAAACACATAGTTTTCTTGGCATATACATTGCATCCTATTAGACTAACCAAGATAAATAGAAAATAACATAATATGTGAGGGCTAGCCTCATGCTACTTATGCAATATAGCTCCTCACTGCAATCTAATCTTGGACTCTTGTATATCCACCAATCCAAGCCTTCCCACTGATATAACATCAATGCGGGCTATCTCTTCTTGGGTGCTATTAGCTAAATGAATGACCTCATTGGGTTCAATTGTCTTATCATTCAAATAGACTGGTCGTTCTAGCTTCCGAAAGACCTCTCCTATAGAGAGAATCATAGATTTAGGCTCATTCAAACCTTCCATGTTCGGATTATTGCATGTGTTATTGGTAAGACCCAAACTAGGTAGGGTTTCAATCCTACGCTCCTCTAGATACATCCCAGAGTGGTGTATATTGTTAGATGTATCATTATGACCTTTGGTCTCATGCACTTGGAAGTTAACCACGGGTTGTCCACTTGGAACTCTTTGCTTTTCATCATCCATCATCCACATGTTTAGAGATTTTGGGCCTCCAAACCCCATCTCCTTTTTATCATTGCATGGCTTGATTGGAGATCACTACTTCTTCTATTTTTATATTGTTTCATGATGATTGATCTATATTGGCTCACTTGCTACCTATCACTTTCTCTAAATCAAATCCTTTTACTAGATCCAACTCTAGATGAGTATTTACCATCATGAAACCTAGATTTCCTATCACCTGGACTCCCAATAGTTGAGATGGCCTCCACATGATAGCATGCATCTACCATGTTTTAGGGGGTCATCTCATTCACATAATTCTATTCAAGTTTGGACCATTCAAGGGTTGCTTAACCACTCTGCTTCCCTCATTAGGTCTACACTGATTTCCATCTAGCTTGGCTTTGGAACATAGGATTGGCTGATCTAGAATGGCAGGGTTCCTGGCCTTAGAATCGTCATAGTTAATGCTAGGATTCTCCCTAGTATGCCTCTCATTTGCACCTCTAGCTTGACTAACATTCAACAAATGTTGCAATCCTTATGAATTTCAAGGGTTCAGGGAAAACTTCAATTGCTCTCCCAACACTCTAAATATATCCCTCATAATCATTTGCTTGAACCTTTGCCTCCTTCAGTGACTTAGGTTTTCTCATCCTAGCTTGTGTTGACCTTGGTGCAAAGGAAACAAAAAATAAAGCAAAAGAAAATCAAAAGACACAGGGTAAAGCAAAAAAAGGCAGCCTAAGGAAAAAATAGGAGGAAAAAAGCTGAAAGTGCACTAAAATTTTTAAAATTCCAAGGCGAGTGCAAAAAGGGAAAGGCACATTTTAAATATAAAAGTGCATCCTACATTTTTGGGAAAGATTGCTAGGCTCCATCCTATGCAATTTGTAAAAGTAGATGGGCATGGATGAAGGAGCATTGTAAATAGAAAGGGAATAGGAAAGGAAGACCTAGGCTAAAATGGCCAATTACATAAAAAAGGGATGGATGCCCAAGGAGGAGGTAGGGCATGTATAAAAGGTAAAAAGTGAATGAAGAAGCTCATTCTTATGTGTGGCCAAAACTACTCTCTTCTTCTTCCTCCTCTTCTTGTTATTGCTTGTACTTGTGCTTGAGAGAGGGAGTGTGAGGAAATGTGAGGAAGTGAGGGAGTGAGTGTGTGAGGATGAGGGACCATGGTGGAGAAACTCTCCAACTTTTTCTCTATTCTTCTTCTCTTCTCTTCTCCTCTCTTGTCTCATGTGTGGCAATGGAGCTTGAGGATTGAGCTTGCACCTTGGATCATGAAGCTACCGGGGAGCTCGTGGGAGGCGGCAACTTGATTGGGCATAAAGACAATCTCACTACAGTCGTAGATAGGAGAGTGCACATGGTTATATGAGAGGTAGCCATTACACATGGCTTCAAATACTTGAAACAATAAGTGGTTCGTGGGTCTTGGTAGTCAAGCATGAGCTTCCACATTTTGGTTCCGTTGGGGCACGACCAACGGATTCAAGCTTTGAGTGCTTGCATGCTCCGAATTGAGCATTGAAGTGTTGAGATGCATGGATCTAGAGCATGGCTATGGCAGATGAAATATGTAGACAAGACTCATGAAGACATAGACATTACAAATGACTTGTTACACAAGTGAAGTAGGTTCCAAGATTGAAACTTGGACTCATAAATGATAGGCAAGTACAATGCTTTACAGCTCTTCAGGATAGGTAGCACTTTCCACCACTCTGCTTATGGGATTGAGCAAGCATGCATATCCTTAGCCCAATCACTCCATACAAAGGGGCTACACTAGGTGTGATTGCTTAATTCTCAATACCCCTCCTCAATCACAACCAGAAAGGCACAAATTGTGTAGAGGCTTTAGTGAGCAACCACCTACAAATTGTGGGCACACCACAAACATGGTAATCATCTAGAGGCTATTACAAAAAAAGCTAAGTGTGGGTACCAAAAACATGGTGGACATCTAGTGGCTGTAACAGGGGCATCACAAAGTGTACCGAGACTGTAGTGCCAAGTTACATGAGGAGTTTACAAAGCTTATGACAGAAGTATTAGGACAAGGTTATACAAGGCTTCAAAAAAGTCTATCAAAAAACTAGGAATAGAAGAACTGGTGAGGCTTATCCTTCTACTCATGATGGCCTTCTTCTTCTTCTTCTTCTTATTCTTCTTCTTCTTCTTCTTCTTCTTCTTCTTCTTCTTCTTCTTCTCCATGGTCTTCTTCTTCTATCAGAGATGCAAGATAGGCCCTCAAAGACCTCTTGCTGGCATGACAAAACTTCTCAATATGCCCTATCCTTTTGAATAAGTCACAAATTAGATGGTCCTTTTGCCTTTGTTCCTGTTATTGACATACAATAGTTGTTCATCTTTCGTAGTTATTTCTTTACCTTTAACCTTCTCTTATTATTCTAATAAGGAGGTCTTAATGTCAACCAATTTAGGGTTTGGCATATTGATTAAAGTGGTTGAAATATTATCATAATCTATGAGGCAAACTTTTTAACAAGATACCAATATATATATCTTCATCCATTTTCAAATTTATTCTTGCAAGCTAGGTTAGAAGACTTTCCATGTAGTTTAGATGAGATACAGGGATGTATTAGGCTTCATGTCTAGTTTGAAAAATCCAATTAATAGACTATACTTTGAGGACATTGATTGGGTACCAAACAATGTGTCCAATCTATCCAAAGTGTCATGCGACGTGTCATAGGCATGCACATGGTGGATATAGTTGTCATCTAACTGAATATTATATTGGCGTAGAGAGAGAACAGATGAGAGAAAATAAAGTTGTAGAGAGAGAGAGATAGAGAAATTGACAACACACTAGGGACTGGAAGATGGGCCAGTCCCTCCGCTTGTGGAATTATATTATTGACAAGGAGCAAGCTCCTCTGTTACACATAAATCAATTCTTATTCGTAGATCTTGGAAACAAGATCATGATTCCTTGCACGATATACAACTGGCTAACACTTGCACAACTTGGAAGTTGGCACCTTTTGATCCTTCTTAAGTATCCTTCTCTCCTACACAATATGTGTAGGGCTCTCCTCTTGGCGCTTGATTTCAGTTGAGCTTCCGCAGCACTTGATTTCAGCAAAGCTTCTGCAGCACTTGCACCTTCTTCTCCTCTTGGATGTATGCAAAGTGATGCTTCATTCACCTCTCTCACACCCAAGGAGAGCCTCCTCTTTTATAGGCTTTCAAGAGCTTCTTTTCTTAGAGAGAGACTTGAGTTGATCTTCATGCAAGATGTGGCTATTCTAGGACCTACTCTGAAGCACCAATTTCAAGATATCTCTCTGTGTGTTGCTCGGATGAAAAAACGTCCAACACAAAAGTTGTAGATCTCGTTGTTTCCAATAACCCTAGCGGCTTGTTTTTAGAGATCGTCTTTCTATCGCAAGATATTTTAAAAATGGGTTCACCATGTCTTTTTTAAAAAGAATAGCTTTTCAAACTGTACTCTTAACTTGTGGTCCATGCAACCACCTTAAGGAGAGTTCATTAAATTGCCTTGGGCCTCAACCTTAAGATTGACTTCCACACAAAAGCTTGTGTCATTTTAGACCTTAGAAAGAGAAAATCACTTCTCTCCTCACTTCCAAAGGATCACGTCTCTTGTCTTTCTTAGTGAGAGAATTACCTCTCTTGTCTTTCTTAATGAAAGAAAAAACCTTAAACCTTGACTTGTAAGGGAGAGGATGACCCCAAATGAATGCAGTGCTCATTACACACAAGTAAACATTCCCAGGCGTCCCCAGATGCACACATAAATACATATACACAATGCTAATGCACTTCCTCTTCTTAGAACTTAATCCATCTCCATTTATATGTAACTCCTTGGTTCTTGTATACACTTTTACCCTTGGCAGACACTTCTTTTTCCCCTTCATAACTTGTACTGCCTGTACCAAATATCCCTATCACAGTGCTCTGATCACCCCATTAAGTGATGCACTAGGAATATTAGTCTCTTAATGGTCTCATGGCCATGCTAGATCATCATCAACACTTAAAGAAAATTGAGTCATTAATTTATTGAAACAATTTTTTTTTAAATAGAGAATGCGTAATAAGCAATCAATTTAGTGATATCCCTCTAGCTTCTAAACAGTTGACCTCAATTGTAGAGGGGATACATAGTCCTTAGAAAGATCTGGAAAGTCTTGTAGTTCTCTCTTAGTCATAAACTAAGCGTCCAATGGGGGATAATTCTTAAACTTAACCAGATACTTCCGTAATACCTTACATGACCTTAGAGTATTGTCCTAATGGTGTAAAATTCTTTCAGGCACAAGGAACTCTTCTGTTTCTTCTATGTCATGTAAATCTTTCTTGATTAGTTCCATTGCAGATTCTCCAATATAGGGACATAGCAAACTTATATGGAAAGCAATATGAATGTTCCAATGACTTGGTAGATCCGAACAAAAAGTCACATCATTTATCTTATATGTGATCTTGAAAGGGCCGTAATAGCGATTAGAAAGCTTAACCACATTACCCTTTTGACCTAGAGTGGTGACGCATAGCATACCAATGGCCCCTGATGCAATGCCAGTAAAACAATGACCATACCCTATGAATCCAAAACATGCCCAAGCCATGAGGGAGGAAATCAATAAGCTAATGAGGGCAGGATTCATCTACGGAATAGAGCACACTGTGACTGGCTATCAATGATTGTGATAGTCATGAAGAAGAATGGGAAGATATGAGTGTGCATGAACTATAAGAAGGTTAATGCCGCAACAAAAAGGGATAATTATCCATTACCATACATAGAGCACATGCTCAAAAGGGTAGTAGGCAAAGAGGCCTATAGCTTTTTGGACGACTTCTTAGGATACAACCAGGTGCAAGTACATCTGGACACTAGGCACAAGACCGCATTTGCTACTGAGTGGGGTGTTTTCGTTTACATTGTAATGCCCTTTGGGTTGATGAACACACATGCAACCTTTTAGCACCTAATGTGCACCATCTTCAAAGATTAGACGAGAGCTAGAGGTGTTTGTAGATGATCTATGCGTGCACTCTAGTTGGGTAGAACACTTGGAGAAGCTGTGAGCAGTCTTTGAATGATGTAGGCTTTACAACATGTTGTTGAACCCTTTGAAATGCCAGTTCTGGGTCAAGCATGGATGCATCCTAGGGCACGTGGTGTCCAAGAACGACATAGCCACTGACTCTTCGAAGGTTAGGTCATTGTCGACTTGTCGCCACCAAAGGACTATAAGGGAGTTTAGTGTTTCCTGGGTCACACCGGATACTATCAGCGTTTCGTGTTGAATTACGCATTAATTCCAAGACCGTTGTATAAGCTGTTGATTGTGTTTGAGTGGACTGATGAGTGCCAACGAGCATATGAGGAGTTGAAAAAGGCTCTTACAACTACACCAATCTTACGAGCCCCAAACTGGGACATCACCTTTTACGTGCATGTAGACGTCTCTAAATGTGCTATCGGAGCGGTCCTCAGTGTGGGGAGCATAATTTGGATTACCCCATGAGTTTTTCCAGCAGAAAACTCATCGACATGGAGATGAACTACTTCACCACAGAAAGGGAAGGGCTGGCCATGGTGTTTGCTGTAAAAAAGTTCCGATACTACCTCCTGGCCACGCCTTTCACCTTCTTCGTAGACCATCAAGCATTGCTCTATCTTGTAAATAAGCCATGCATTGCTGGATGCATTGCTAGATGGTTGCTTCTTCTTCTAGAATTTGATTTCTCTATGGTGGTATGCAAGGGCAAGCAACACTACATGGCTGATCACATGTCCCAAATACCTACAAGAGAATTTGTTGGGCAAGGCATAGCTGACAATTTGCTGGATGCTCACCTTTTCAGCTTGTCTAGCGAGAAAGATTTTTTCAAAGCCGATCTAACACTATACTAGGCAGATGATATAGTCCAAGTGCTAGAGCACAGTCTGCCCAATAAACCTATCGAGAAGGCCAGGCTTCGGTGACTTATTCTGAGAATACAACCTTACCAATTGATGGTGGCTGGTCAACTCTATTGGCTAGGGCAAGGTAGGTTGCTACAGGATGTATGTATGAGCACGAAATGCATGACGTGTTGAGCGAACTACATGGAGGGATTGTTGGAGGGCACTTCAGTGGGGATATGATAGCCCACAAGGTGCTACAATCTCAGTTTGGTGGCCCACCCTATTCTGTGACGCTGCTAAGTTCGTAAAACATTGCGACGAGTGCCAAAGGACTAAAGTTCTTGCCCAAAAGGATAAGATGGAGTTGACCTCTATCATTGCATGGCAACCCTTTGAGAAATGGGGAGTCGACTTCATTGGACCCGTCAAACCTACATCACAATACTCACATGCTAGATACATCATAGTAGCAACTGACTATCTTACGAAATGGGCCGAGGCACGAGCCACCAGGAAGAACGACGCTAGGACCACAACGAAGTTCTTGTGGGAGAAAGTCATCTCACGATTTGGTTGCCCTATTGAACTAGTAAGCAACTAAGGCATGGACTTCATCAACGAGGTGATTGCCCACCTACTCTCAACCTTCTTAGTCATCCACAGGAAATCCTCACCCTACTACCCTCAAGCTAATGGCCAAGCAGAATCCACGAACAAGATCTTAGTCAACGTCCTTACGAAGGTAGTTTCTACCTCGTGAAGTGATTGGGATAACAAAATTATGGCAGCATTATGGGCTTATCAAATGGCCTATAAAACAATTGTGGGACAATAAACGCCCTTTAGGATGACCTACAAGACTCGGGCAATTGTGCCACAAGAATTCTTTGTCCCTAGCTTGAGGATAGCAGTACAAGAGAGGTGGAAAGGAAAGGAATCTTGGACCAACCACCTCGTGGAATTGGAATGACTCACTGAGACTCGGCTCCTAGCCAACAACTCCCTAATTTGTGAGAAAGAATGACAGAAGATGTGGTTCAATAAGCACGTCAAACAATGCGACTTTCAGTAGAGGAAGACCTTGTTTTGCTCTACTCGATAAAGGGCCACAAGCAGAAAATGAAATTCTGAGGGTTGGAACCTTTTTGAGTGTGCACCATTAGTAGGATGGTGTTACGCGAGCAGTGAACGAGAACTAGCCTCTCTCACAACCCGATAACAAGATGTAAAGGAGTGCCGGTTAAGGTATTTGACCTTGTCGTACGCACAATTCAACTATAAAATTTAAATATTCTACGGAACTCACAACTACACAAGACAAATCACAAAGTAAATATCCAAAATTTTGACAACAATCAAATAATTTTTATTCTCATACCTTGATAGCCTTGCTTTGAAGCTTGGCACAACAAAGTCTAACTTCTTCCTTCTCCACAATCCACGATAGCACGTCCAAGGATTTCTCACATGCGACCCTCCTCTTACATCTCTCACAAGATGACAAGTAGATACAAGGGAAGGGGGCTCTTAACTCTCCACTCTCCTCCCCTTTTATAGTTTTCTATCCACACTCACACACATTAGGCTTTTTGCTTTAAGCTTTTGGCTTTTGCTTTTCTACTACTTTTCACTATTTTCATTTTTTCTGCTTTATGCCTGTTTGTAACTTATTTGGATCATAACTTTGTCATTTGAGATCCGAATATAGACATTCGGGTACTTAAAACGATCAAAACGCATCTGGTCGACAAGCCTACGTGGCAGAATTACAAAAATCCATCAAAAATTGAGCAAAAATTTTGATATTCGTAAATTGCATCATTTTTCTCCATCTTTTAACTTGGGCAACTTATTCCCTTCCTTGGCCTATTGTTCTTGTAATTACACACACTTTCACCACACATGTCTTCTTTTTCTTCAAGAAATACTCGCTGACGATATAAAAGTACGACCTTTTTCCTTTGATCCTTGAGTCTTCAAAATATTCTCTGGATATGAACCTGTTTTTTTATGCAATGTGCCCTAGCAGGAATATGATTTGAAAGAGAAATCCGTGCACAATCATTCATGATTTGAAAAAATATGCAATGTTGGATCCATGATATGCAACCAATCAATCAATGCTCACACAAAAAATATGGATGCACTGAAGATATTTGTGCCTAGCCTATCTAGAGGTGATTGTGTGTCATGCAAAATGCAAACAAAATTTCTTATTAATTTAAAATTCCTTATCCTCACCTCTCAACTCTCATAAGAAGATATGATATACTCCGCTCCACCTGCCCATAATCTCACATCACTCTAGAAAATGGCAGTCCTCAAGATGTTGACCAAATATGAACAACCCTTCTCACAATTAGTGGCGTCCTTCACGACCGTCGAACTCTCCCAATCACCTTACCCTCTCAACCAGAGGTTCCTAACTTTGTGATGAACATCCCAAATGGTGCGTGTAAGAAATGTGCATGCTCAATGACAGGTGCTCTCTCATGTGCGTGTGCATCTAAGATTTACTGCATATAGTTGCAGCGGACCTCATGCCGTGCTAGTGCTCAATGATGGTGCAAAATGTGCATAATCCCAACCCATGGGATGAAAATATTTGATAAGGACAGGAGACAACCCACTAGTGCAGTGCATCAACAAGTGCAATGTGAAGTGCTCGTGAACCCTTAATCCCTGTGATGTGCATGAGTCGCGATAAGAAAACTTACCTAACTCCTCAATGTTCGGTAGCTAATAGCAAACTCCAACTTTATCCTGTTAAAAAAAATACCAAGCTCGACCAAGGCTATCAAGTTTCACACTCAACAAATCAAACAAAATGACAGAAACAAAACCTAGATTAAACAAACACAAGAAATCCAACTACGAAAGAACAAAACAAACTGTCACACAAACAACTAAGCTAGCAAAAATCAAACCTAACTACAATTTGACTAGGGGATTTCAGTTTTCAGAAAAACGCTTGACAACGGGCAACGTAGAACTTGAAACCCTTGAAGGTGAGGGCATAGGCTTCTTTAATGGCAGTCTCATAAAGAAGTTCTACCCTCCCACACACCCACTGCATGAGCCCCCTATGCTAGAAGCCCCTATCAATGTCCACGTAGCCACCATCACCAAACTAGAGGACGAGGATGAAGAGGTAGTAGCACCACCATACCTATGCATCACGGCTACCGCTCAGTGCATGCACACTTTTGATGTCTTGATTGATGAAGGAGCTGATTGCAATGTCTTGACTCACGCTCATTGGACCCTCATTGGTTAGCCACAATTACGACCCACCAATGCTAAACTTAGCCCATTCAGGGGCAAGTCATATGCAATCCTAGGGAAGTGCAAGATTGCAGTCTCTATCGATTCTAGGAGCCTATCACTCATCTTCCATGTATTGCCAAATACAAAGGATGCAAGTCAAGGATCGTTGTTACTATGCACTTTTAAGAAGCAAGCACAATGCAACATAGATCATGATTTGCAGCATATTCATCTTGCCATTGGCAACATTCAAATCATGACAACTTTTAGCAAGGGTAGCAAGGCTCCACCCAAGCCTACCATGCCACTGATAGAGCTACCTAGGACCAAGCCTAGGGAGGGGGGTCGTGAGTCATCACAACCCACCCAAACTACAAAACCACCACCAACTAAGGCCATCCCCAAAGCCATAGAGTCCATGCTTTAGCACCAAAAATGACTTGCTTGTAGCCAATAGACACAGCCCTCAAGGCTAACAACTGTCATTCAAAGCCTAAGTGGCTGATCCGATGCTATCGACATAGGTGCACAATCAAGCCGCAATGGATCCCCAAAGATCTGTTGTGAGCCCAAGGATACTACGAAGGAAACACCTGGATATGGGTGCCCAAGAAGAAATATCCTAGAAGCATAGTCCAACCACGACCATCACTTGCCACCCCATCTCCAGGAAGCCACACTCCTACTAAGGCAGTGAACACCCAAAAAACCCGAGCGGTCAAGAATACAAAGCGTGCGACAGTTGAAGTAAAAAAACCCCAACCAATCTATCGACCCAAATAGCTACATGATACCCCAGAATTATCTAAGTTCGGAGAGCTTGGCCCCCTAGTGGTTATGCAAGAAGAGGGCAATGCACTATTTGTGCCATTGGAGCCACCCTCAATACCCCAAAGCAGCACTAGACACACGGATCAAACTATGAGCTACCCTTAGAAACATCGCTTTCAAGTCTGCCACCCCTCGAAAACCATTAGTGTCTAGCTCAATTCCACCCCAACCACCAGCATGTCTTAGGCATTCCTACGAGCGACGTTCATTTCTATCGATCGCCAAGGACCTTGTTGAGAATGCAGGAGATGACTTGGTGGCTTACATCAAGCTATTGGATAACACCTTTACCACATTCTCTAGGAGCTATGAAAGACTTGACCTCGGCTTGCTTGACAAACCCCTTGCCACTGAGGTTCTTTCCTTATCCTGCACTTGGGAAGAATACGAGTTTATGATTGTAACGTCCCCCAAAGTCTCAAAAGAGTTGATTGATAATGGTGAAATCTCAAAAGAGCACGCATTCATTAGACAACTAATAACATCGTACCGCAAGCCCCAAAGGCCCACATCAACCATTGAGCTTGAAGAACTCACTCGCCTTGCTGCCTCTGAATCCTTGTTCCTACAAAAACGGTGTAACCTATATCTCCAATGGGAGAAACGGGGCTGCCAAATAATGACTCATTCTGAGTAGCGACGTGCCATCAAAACAACTGAGTATGACCTGACTTATGTAGCGCCAACCTCTTGCAGGGTCTTGGCCATCACTCGACACAAACACGTAGATGACCAGGTCTTGACCCATTTGTACATTGATTGCATCCTTATGGAAGAGGAGCTACATGTGGCTAGCTGCATCAACTCAGGTGATTTTCTAACCGATGTCCTAACTTATATTGCCCAAGTATGCATTAGTCCTCATAATCTCAATGGTCATGCCCACTTGGAATACAACCGTGATTTCTACGATTGGCTTTTGGCAAAGTAGATAGCACCATACTATGTTCAAATGTCTAATCCTAGAAAGGATTCTCCTCATTTCCAAGGGGGGAGGGGGCAAGGTGAAGTAAGGTGAAATCAAGGAAAAGTCTCATAAAATCCTAGAAATGAATAAAATTGCTCGAAGGAAAATTCTCTTTTTATGCTTAAAGCATGTTCTTCTTTCCATAAAAGCATGATCAATACTTGTTTATCTTCCAACAAGTAAATGTCTTAAGAATACTAATGGTGAACCAGGATATATGACAGGAACCTAAAATGGCGGGGCAAGATAAAGGTAGCAAGCTTCCATTCACGGAGGAAGAGCAAGCTAAGTATGGCTTGACGGTAGAAACAAGGGGCTACATCCAATTCACATTCAAGCCCTAGAAGATGCCATCATGGAAGAGTCGCCCATTAAACAACTCGTGGACTAGTGCAGCCTACAAAAATATGTAGAGAAGGTCAAACTACAAAAAGTGCATAGAATTTTTTAGGAGCTTCAATGCCAAAAGGAACTATGACATGGTGACAATCAGGAAAGGGGAAGAAACCCACCAATTGGAGGTGGAATTGAACCCTGTGATGGTGGAGAAGGCCCTAGGTTTGACTAGCAAAACAGAGCGACGCCCAAAGAGGGACGTGTATAGCATGCTAAGGATGAACAAGACTGTCATATGCACAGTGGATGGGATAATCTTAGCAGATATCCCAAATCCTAAGATCAAGCTGTAGGCAAAGATGGTCCATGCTCTCTTTTTCAGTCAAAGGTACAATGCCCTTATGAACAGAATCTAGGTGTCATTGTTGGAGAGCATCGCAGTAGGATCCCTAGATAAAATAGATTGGAACGCCTTCACGCAAAAAATTATTGAAAGCTCAACGAAAGCTTTGACCACCAATAAATCAGTGGTAGGAGGGGAATCCACCATCAGGCTTGGTGGAATCCTAACGGCCATCATCCAAGAGGCCTTCAAGGACACAGCAAGATCAACTCCTCGAAAGAAGTCCTCCTCCAAGGCATCCACCATCAGGCTTGGTGGAATCCTAACGGCCATCATCCAATAGGCCTTCAAGGACACAACAAGATCAGCTCCTCGAAAGAAGTCCTCCTCGAAGGCATCCACCATCAGGCTTGGTGGAATCCTAACGGCCATCATCCCCGACCTCCATAGCAAGATCAGCTCCTCGAAAAAAGTCCTCCTCCAAGGCATCCACTATCAAGCTTGGTGGAATCCTAACACCCATCATCCAAGAGGCCTTCAAGGACACAGATGAAGGTGGAGAGGGAGTAGGGGAAATCCTTGATCGATTGCCTCACCGTGAATAGGTGTAAGTGAAAGGACTATAAGTGATAAAGAAGAGCACGAGATGTAGTCCGGCTAAGGAGAGTCAAAGGCACAGACAAAGGGAACCCCATCAAAGCTACAAAATGAAACAAAAGAAACAATGACAAGGGAGGAAGGGGCCGAGTTGAGGAAGGCCCAAAAAGAGTCCAAGAGGGCCAAAGATGAGAGAAAGAGAAGAGCCGACGAAAGAGACAGAAGAGCTAAGGAGAAAGGAAGATGAAGAGATGGCAGAGGCCATGCATAGGTCTATAGAGGAGACCCACGGCTCCAGAGAAATGGCCACCTTGAGCCCACGGCACGAAGGCGAACCAAGCCACAGCACTAAAGCAGCCCCAGTTGTTGTGGGGAAGGGCAAGGCCCTATTGCATCCCCTCCCTTCGATTCTCACACCTCAAACTGGCACCACTACCTCCACCACATGCAAGAACCAACGTCTGCCATGGACACCACTCAGCTCATGTCCATGATGCAATTCCTGGTCACAAATTTACAAGAAATGGCACCAAAGGGCAAGAGCCAAAAGGTTGGCTGTGGTGAATGATGAGTCCAAGCACAAGTACCAAAGCAACAAAGGTTGGAAGCATCCACCACCACAGCACCGCCAATGATGCCCCCAACTGTGGACTATGATGCCTATGTGGCTGAACTCCTAGCCTAGCTAAAGAAGGCTAAGGAAGAGAAGAAGGCCACATCTATTGAACTAGAGGCCAAAAGAGAAGTTGCCACGGCCCTATGGATAGAGATAACACGTCAGCATCAGAAAGAAATTTGAAACCTGAAAGAGCAACTTAGTACCAAAGAAAAGGAGGCACAAGAGAACGAAGATCGCCTAAGGCAAAGACTAGAGGATGAAGCCTAAGACATGGTGGTAGAGTAGCAGGACCACAAGTTGCTTATCCAACAATACGCTGAGCTCCAGCAACGAATGGCATGGGTGGAAGGTATGCATGCAAAACTACAGGAGAGCCCACAAGAAGGAGACCAGGCATCAGGAGAATGATGCCAAGGATAGGAGGATGCCTTGGTATTCCAGTTGTGGTCGGCACTGGAAGAGCAAGGACGGCTGGAGAGAGAAATAAGAGCCATTTAAAAAATGAAGGAAGAGGCCATAAACAAAGCCATAAGAAGCCTGCAAGACTACCTAGAGAATGCCCGGGAGGAGGTGGAGACACTAATAGCCATGGCCATGACCGAAAGAAAGCTGCACCGATCAAAGCTAGAAAGCTACGCGCAAACTACGGGAAGGATCGTAGAAGCCTACCAGCAGTGCTCCATGGCTGAGGAAGGTAGAAGGATAGCAAAAGAGATGATAAAGAGAAGACTCAAATGATGGAAGTGTGAAATGAGCAGCAACATGTGGTAATGATGTTGTCTCAGGAGATGGAGAGGGGTAAGGAAAATCTGGAAGAAAAGGCACATCAATGGGAGAGGTGCAACTTTGAAAGAGTACGAGGTCTGACAGAGCACCTGGAAATATCAAAGTGTGAGAGGGTGCTCGCAGAATCCAAAGCTAAGGCCGCTGAAGCATGCTCCAACACGCAGAGCCAAGTCTTTTTGAGCATTGTGCTTCATGCTACACAAGTTTAAGGCAAGGATTTAGTGGAGAGAATGAAGAGGAAGTTGGAATTGACAACCAGAGCCTTAAGGCATAACCAAGGAGCAGCAATGTAGCTACTTGCGACAAGCGGGCCTCTCCACCGATGAGCTCAGGGAACTTGGATTCGAGGAACAAGAGCAACCCCATTTGCCCCCAATCCAACTCACTATGGAACAAGATATCGAGGAAGGGCCAAGCATTTGAAGAAGAACCACAAATTAGAGAGCCTAGTCTGCCCTTACCTGATCTACCCCCAGAAGAGCCAGAGAATGCCTAGGTTCTTGAGCATGTTATTGCTGCAAGAAGAAGAAGACAGGAACTTTCGAGTAAAGCTCAGCAGAGAGCGCAAGCATGGCCATAGCAACTTCCTAATGAGCCCATGCCACTATGCGAGGATCACCATCCCATCAACTGGCTGCAGGAGCTGACTATCTAGCAAGAATGGGAGTTCCAATCTCGACCCTTCAAGTTCTCCTTCCTCTACCCACGAGCCTTGGACCGAGTCTTACCCCTGGAGGTACTGGAAAGAATCATTTGTTTTGGCAACACTCTAGCAAACCGATGGGTCAAGGAGAAGATCATTATAATCACTCAATGGAGGCGGGAGCCCACGTACTACTAGCAAGACAAGGTCTATCACATTCCCAAGACCGTCCAAGGATACGAGGCATAGCGAAAGTGGCATAGAAGGATTTGGGACACCTTTTTTGATATATGGATGGCCTTCTATGGCACACTATAGGAAGATGGAATGATCCCGTCTACATACCCTACCCTCGTAGACACGGAGTGGGTTACAATAGGGGGTGCATGATAGGTACGACTTTTCAAAGATCTACAATTTCAATGGAGCAACTCCCAAGGAATGCATGACCTTTAGAGCAGGGGACTTGTGCCCTTCCATCAACCGCTTGCTTGATGATTTCTCTTGCTGCCCAGACCCAGCCTTCATAACCACTTGTAATTACCTTAGGATTATTAGGTTTCTACTTAAACATAAGCCAACAATTGAGGAAACCCACCTTCCTCCACTCTTTTTTGACATTAACCTAGGAATAGATAGCTATGCTATGGCTAGGCTCATGATGAGGGCAACCTTGCTTCCCTCATTTTGTATGAGGATCCTTGAAGACATGAACGATAGCTACTTTACGAGGTGCAATCATCCTTTCTTGTCAACCACACCTCTCAATGTGAAGGCTAACATCAAGGAATACCTGCAGAGCTGTGCCTTTTTTACTAAATCCCTAAGACCACCTCACGACTCGTCCGAGGAAGATCAAGGTAGACCTTGAGAGCACCCATTGCATCCAAATGTTGGCTATAATCATCTACATACAAAAAAAAAGGGTGGCAACACTGAACCCCCCAAAGAAGCACCTTGCATGCCACAATCACTGCACCTAGGGTTTTCATACCTAGCCCCATCCCCCACAACACATGCTTAGGGCACAGCAAGGGCAGGACACACCTAGGGAGGTAACAATTGGGTCCTCCTTATGCACCAACTGGGTCCTCAAGTGTGGGATACCACCGAGGGCTTGCCCAAGGTAGACCCATCTCCCAATTCCACAAACATCGGCACCACGCACTTCACAGTCAGGCAGGCACACCCCAAGTAGTGTACATTTTTTCTTTTCAGGTACAAACAAAGGCCCCAACCACCAGCTCCAGAGACCCCATCATCCATGCAATGTACTCCCCGTCTTATGCAACATGTCACCATTCAGGCACAATAAAGCAAAGGGCAGACGCAATAGCCCCAATCAAAAAGTGAATGAAGAAGCTCATTTAGAACAGTGCCAGAGAAGGCAGCCACGAAGGGGCAACCAACGGATGTGTCCAACTTTATCTTCAATTTAAAAAATGGATCCAAACATCTGCCTCTCTTCACACACGGATCCATCTAACTTTATCTTCAATTTCAAAGGCATAAATCCCTTCAACACACCTTCCACCAGGGCTCGTACAAGGGCCTTTCAAGTTCCATAAATCCCACCAAAGGTCCATAAATCCCTCCAACACTAGGGCTCATTCCCAACTCAAGGACCTTCCAGTTCCATAAATCCCTCCAATACGGCTTGTATACAAACTCAAAAAGCCACTTGGCTTCCCTAGCAACACCATTCAACTCACCACCCTAGCAAGTGCCATGAGACTATCACTTAGCTAGGAGGGGGGGTTAATGTTAACCCTCAGACAAATAAGGTGAAAAATCCAAAAAATCTAAAGTAGAAGACAAGGCCAAGGAAAAAGTGGAATGGAAGGCAAAGGTGTGCCAAGAAAAATATGGAAACATAAGAAGTGCAAAAAAATTCTAAATTATGGAGAAAGGCACACAAGAAAAAGTGCAAGTCAATACTTTTGTAAAAGAGCACAAGGTGCACCATGACTTACTTTAAGAGCGTCGGGCTCTCACCCATGCAAATTGTAAAGGTAGGTGGGCAGTAGGAAGGAAGCTAAGAATATAGGAGGACAATGGGAAAAATGGCCTAGGCGGCCATGTAAAAAAGGGGATAAGGGGATGACCACCCAAAAGGGATCTAGGGCTTTGTATATAAATTTCAAAAAGTGAATGAGAGCTCATTCTTTGGTGTGTGGCAAAGTAGGTTCTTTTTCTTCTTCTCTTTTTCTCTTCTCTTGCTTGCTTGTGAGTGCTTGGGGGAGGGAGTGTGGGAGTGAGCTTGTGAGAGTGAGGGATCTTGGAGGTGAAGCTCTCCACCATCCTCTCTCTTCTTCTTCTCTTCTCTTGACTCGCGCGTGGCTATGGAGGATGGAGCTTGGAGGAAGAGGCTTGAGGATTCTTGAGCTTGCATCATGAATTGTGGAGCTATCTGAGTGCTTGAGAGAGGAAGCAACTCAATTAGGCATCAAGGTAAGCTCACTACACTCGTAGAGAGGGATAGTGAGTCAACTATGTGAGAGGTATCCATTAATGCTCACTTGAAACACTTGAACAATAAGCGGTCCATGGGTCTTGGTGGTTGAGCTTATGCTCACCTCTACACTTCAAGAGATATGAGAAGGTCCACATGACCTCATGCATAATGCATACATTGCAGAGGAAATCACCTTTCAATTGAGTGCCTAGATCCTAGATTGAGACCATGTGCTAACTACCATAGGTTTGGCCATGATGCAATGCATTGAAGATTACTGAGATGATTCCCATACTCACAACCATACAATCAGCTGTATTACCTAGGAAATAGGGCACCAAACTTCGAAAAGGGAGCTCCATTAGCTCTCCTAGCACCCAGTGACTCGAAGCTAGTCATCCCTAGGATGGACATCAACCCTATAGGGATAGCTAGACCACCTGGATCCATTGTGACCCATCTATCGAGCGACACTTTGATACATTACATAGAGGAGCCGAATGAGGACAAAGCATATGTAAACACTTACATCTCATATGACGAAGAGGGTAACCCCATCTTGATGAATTTCAAACCAGTGCCAATGATGGTGTTAGGTAGAAAAAGAGGTAGAGGTCTAGAAGGATAGAACTAAGAACCCATCACATGGTAAATATGATCACGCAAGGCATATCTCATCTTACTACCTCAAAAGAGAGCAAGCCAATCAAGACAGGGCCAACCTGAGATGTAAAGAGTGTGGGATCATACACTTGTACACCAAGTGTCCTAGGTGGAAAACCCCCACTAGTTTGATAATCATTCCATCTGTACCATTCATTGGAGCTATTTAGATTTGAGACACTTAATGGTGAGACCACACAGATCTTGTTGAATGTCATGACCCAAGCACAAACTAAGCGTGCCGATGTTTCATTACCCAAGACCTAGCAACCTAGATGTAGCTTCAATGGGGAGGAAGAGCCATAGGAGAAGGAGAAAAAGGGTTGAGACCAAGGTTACACTCAAGAAGATAGCACCACCACATTACCCAAGGGGAAGTAAGTCATGGATGCAGAAGCAAAAACATCTGCTCCTGAGACAACAAGAAAGGGGAGTGCCAAGATTGGGGCGTATCCCGACCCAATGTACCAATTGGAGGTAGTAGATAAGGTCAAGGAGTGGGTAAGAAAAGCCCAAGATCACCTAAAGGATGCCAAACCCATCACTGAAGATGAGATCGATGAGCTCTCTAGAGTGAGCACACCAGTCTCACCTACACGGGTAGGATCAAGAGATGCATCCGCATCCTAGGTAGCACTGTATAGATAAAGCCTGGATGCCATAGGCAAGCAGACTGCCAAAAATCACTGGAAAAAGAGTGTAAAACCTAATGAAAAGCAAAAAATTGGCAATTTTCTCACGACATTGATATAAGCCCTTGTGATTCTACCTCTAGGGAGAGCTACTTAGGTAGAATCTGACACTATAGCAAGTGTTGAAGCAATGGGTAGAAGAACCTAATAAAATTGGACCGACCGGCTTGCCTAACCACAACACAACAACACAATTACCAATCTTAACCTAAACTCAGTGCCTAAGTTCTTGACCTTAAATGCTTTTTGGGAAGGCACAAAAATGCACATAGCCTCACCTATCATAGCATTAGGAGATGCCATGAGAAAGGGAATCGTAGATAAGGGAGCAGGAGTCACTATGCTCTATCATGCAGTCTTGTAGGCTTGGGGTAGCCCGCCTGTGGAAGCTACAAGGTTTAATTTCACATTGGCTAACGGAATGAAGGTTAGACCATTTGGAGTACTAAAAGATTGGCCCTTAAAGATAGCAGCAATTTAGTTCTCAATGAACTTCATAGTCATGAAGGGAGTGGACTACGATATCCTACCAAGCTAACTGTGGGAGCTCTTTCTCAATTGCTAAGAGCTATAAACTGCTTATTATTTCAAGTGTTTCAAGCCAAGAGCCATGGCTACCTATCACATAGTCGTGTGCACTCTCACCCTACGAGTGTAGTGAGCTTACCTTCATGCCCGATTGAGTTGCCTCCTCCCATAACCTCTCTAGTAGCTCCACGATCCAAGGTGCAAGCTCAAGCAAGTTGATCCTCAAGCTCCAAGCTCCATTCTCGTGTGTGAGATAAGAGAGGAGAATAAGAAAGAGAGGAGAAGATGGAGAGATTCTCCACCACAGTTTCTCACCCTTACACACTCACTCCCTCACAGTCCCTCTCTCAAGCACAAGCACAAGCAATAACAAGAAGAATAAGGATAAGAATAAGAATAAGAATAAGAAGAAGAGGAGGAGGAGGAGGAGGAGGAGAAGACTAGTTTTGGCCACACATAAGAATCTTCTTCATTCACTTTTTGCTTTTTATATGTACCCTACTCCCCTTAGGCACCCATCCCTTTTTTACATGATCAGCCATTTCAGCCTAGTTCCTCTTTTCCTATTTCCTTTCTATTGGCATTGTTCTTTCACCCAGGCCTATCTACATTTACAAATTGTGCAAGAGGGAGCATAGTGCTCTTTTACAAGGATTTAGGGTGTGCTTTTATATTTAAAATGCACCTTTTCCCTTTTGCACTTTCATTGGACTTTTAATTTTGCTTCTTATGCTTTTGCCCCTTTTCCTCCTACTTTTCCATTGGGCCGCTTTTTTTGCTTTGTCCTATGTCTTTTTTATTTTATTTTGCTTTCTTTTCTCTTTTTTTGCACTTTTTTCTTTCTTTGCACCAGAATTGACATTACCCCCTCCAACCAAGTGCCAGTCCCATGGCACTTGTTGGTGAGGGCTCATGTGGTTGAAGGTTTGCCATGTGGATCGATGTTGGGGCTTTGGGGAGATTGGCCGTGGAGAAGAAGCATAACAAAATGGATGAGAGGTTGCAAAGAGAGATGAGGGTAGATTGAGTGGGTATGATGGGGCCTCCAATGTTGGTGGTTGATTGTGGATTGTAGAATGTATTTGAAAATGAAAAGGAACTGCGCTACCTAGGAGTTTATCTACCTCACTATATAGGGCATGGTATTCGTGCTAGTGGAACTAGGAGTTGGGTTTCCTGTGGTGTTATCCCACACTTGACCTAGTTCATGTACAAGGGGAGATGTTGTGGGTGTGACTTAGGGAGACAGGTTTAACCCTAGGCGAGTGTAAGCTCCCTAGGTATGTCTTGCCCTTGATGTGCCTTGAGTGTGTGGTGGGGGAGGGGCTAGGGATATAATTGTCCCTAGGTGCAGTGTCTGTGGCACTCAAGAGGTATATGAGAATTCCATTTCATCCTTTTCTTGTGCTTCATCTTTTGTTATTTCTTTATTTTTCTCTAGTCTTTTTTGCTTTTTTTTTTAACATTCAATACATTGGGAGGGAGCATGCTAAACATCATCCCTATGCTCTTCAAGAGCTACTTTGTGAGGGGTCCTAAGAGATTTAGTGAGGAAGGATCTAATTTGCAAGTAGCCCTTTATGTTAATGCATACATTTAGAGGTAGGAAGGGATGGCTGCACTTGGTGAAGCAGCTGTTGTTCATATCTTCGAGGATGGCCATACAAAAGGAAGGCAAGAGCATGGTCCTCATCATAAAATGGGCCATCACACAGCCACAATTCCTACATTTAGATAAAAAACAAGTGGTAGTAGTTGGGCCTCTTCCATTGTGGGCTTTTGCTTGAGCAAAATCTTAAGTACCCTAAGATAATTACATGTAGTAATAAAAGTGGGGTTAAGGCAAGATGAAAATTTGTTGAGGAAGTGCATGATAGATGGACAAATGTCTCACTCGATGAAGATTAGGCACTCCTCTAGACTCCCTGCATTCACATTCTTAGGAAATAGTACTTGTCATGCATATCCAAGTTATAATCTACCCCTACTCTCCGTGGATATGGCATGTAGGTGGGATCATTGTGCTCATCTGGTATGATACTACAAAAGGCCATCCACAAATCCATATTGGAATCCTAGATGCATCGCCGCCATTTCAATTGAGCTTCATATCCACTAACGGTCTTTGGAATCTCCCAAACCTTGTCTTACCAATAGTCTGTGAGCTCTCTCTGCCACCTTGTAGGGTACCCGTCTTGCTCTTTCTTCAGTCCATCTGTTCCTTAGTCATTGTGCAAGCCAAATCACCTGCTCCACCACTCTTAGAGACAAGACCCTATCTAAGGAGTGAGGGTAAAGGAAGGAGAAGTTGAATGGTTAGTGTTTGTTCTCCCATCGCTCCTAGATAGCCAGTTCTTGGGCCTAGTTTACAAGATAGAATTCCTCTCTTTGCAGAATTTGGACCTTAGAAACTTGTTGTGGCTTTGCTTGGAGTCTCCTTCATGCCAGCTCCACTTGCTCTCTCTGCCTGCGTTTCCTTTCTACAACCCTCTTAGGGGGTAGCTTTCTCACCCTGCTCTTCTATTTGTGCTTGCACTTGCTATGCTAGGCTCGGCTCTCATGGCTACTTTTCTTCATCTTGACCTCACGCGACTTCTGGCCCTTCTTCTCTTGGTGATTCCATTGGGGCTATAATGGATGGTTAAGCTTGTTGTTCTAGCTCTCCAAATTCTAATTCTTCCAACTCCTTTGTCGAGATCATAGCCTACCTCAAGTATTGTCATTGTTGCTCTATCCTTAGACTAGTGCTCTCTTTTGGTGCCTTTTCATGGAGACTGTATCATAGGGCTCATCTTGTAGATTCTAGCTTCCTCCTTAGCCCTTCTATTGTATCCGTGCCCTCGTCCTGGGTCATATGCAAAACCGTGCTCAAGAAGGCTTGATGTTGGACTTTGAGACGTGCCTCCACTACTTCCACCCTTGCCAATGCCATGATTCATTTGCTTTCCACCAAGGCAAGGCATTCGGCAAGGTCTCTAAGTCTTTCAACGGTCTTTTCCTCCCAAACCATAGCATCTTCCTCCTCCATTCTTTCTATGCCATGATTTTGGCATTGAGACGACATTATGGCCATCTGTTCCTGCTCTTTCCAGATTTTGAACATCTCCTCTTTCTATTTCTAAGGTGGTTCAATTGCTCTACCAATCATTCTTACTCTAGGAGGGCCACCTAGAGTTGGTTTTCCACCATTCTCAGCTTTTTGGTTGACACTTCATCCCTTTGTGCCTTAGCCTCATGTAGTTCCTTAAGCACTTGTTCCTTTTGTTGGTTCTCCTTTTGGAACTCTACGTAGGCTTGGGTCCTTACTCTTTCCAGCTCCTCAATGACCGTGTCTCCAATTTTCTTCAATTGGTCAAGGTATTCTTACATCTCCTCCTCCATCATCATCTATTCTCCTCTTTCCTCACCTTGGAGCTCCTTTACATCCTTCTCCTCCTTCGTCCCTTCCAGTCCCTTTTTGACTTCCAACTCCTTCCTTAGGTCACTTATCTACCTCTGTGCTAGGTGGCTGTTTGGCTTGTCTTTTCGAGTTGGTAAGCCGAGAATGCTTCTCTTTCTATTTTAACCTCTGCCACTACTATCCTCCTCTCCTCTTTCACTCTTTCCAGTTGGCCTAGTAGTTCTTTGACATATTCATCATATTGTGCACCGATCGTTTCATGGCCAATGGTATGGGCATAGTTGAGGCTTCTACCTTGGCCTTCTTTGGGTCTTTTCTTGATTCTACATCCATAGTGGAAAGCCTCTTTGTCCCTAGCATTGGGGGTTCTCCACTGGGTGCTAGACCATTTTGCTACAGCCTGTTGACTAGGTACTATATGCAAGCCATCACGTTGCTTTGGTTTACCATTGCATCCGTGGTTTCTTGTGTGATGGTAGTAGTGGCAATCATGATGGGCAGGGGTAGTTCTAATGGGGCCTTTCCTTTGCCTTCCACTACAAGTCCTCAAGCCACTTTTGCCACTAGAGAGCTAGTACTAGGTGCATCTTCTAGGATCCTCCTAGCCAACTCTTCTATTTGAGAGGGTTGCTCAATTGATAGCCTAATGGTGAGCGCTATCTTCTCATCCTCTTCTCTCCTTAGTCTTTCCTCCTCCTCTTGTTGCTTCTTCCTTCATTCTTCCTCTGACCTTCTGGAATCTTCTTTTGCCTTTTGCAGATGTTCCTCCTCTTCTTTCTACTTCTTCTTTTGTTCTTGCTCTAGCTTCCTTGATTTCCTCTACACGGCTGCTAGGGCTTTGTCCTCTCCTATTGTAGTTTCCTTCTTCTTGCCCAAGATTTTCAGCATGATTTTTTCCTACTCCCCATGGTTCGATGGGATTGAACCCTCCCCACCTTGCTCACTAATGGTCCTTTCACTGGAACCCTTTTGTTGTTGTTGTGCTTAGGATTGATTTCCTTCCTTCCTTGTAGCTCACTTTGCTTTTTTTTAATGTGGCTTGCTAGCTTCTTCATCTCCCACATTTCTCACTTTTGAAAACATTGCAACTCTCTTTGCTTTTTCTTTTTGTGGCTTGCTAGCTTCTTTGTCTCCCACATTTCTCACTTTTGGAGACATTGATGGGCTGTTTGTGATTGGGAAGAAGTGCTTCTCTTGAATAGGAGATCTCTCCAGAGTCTCCTCTACTTCTTCTTCCCTTTCCATCTCTGTGGCTTCATGGATGCTTTTGATACAAGCATGTTCCTATCCAATTCAGTCATGGTGGCTGGCGAATCACCTCTTGCAGGTCTTTGGATTGATGACAATGCATCGGCTAACAATTCGATCATTTTATGAATGTAGGCATTCAAATTCACTTCATTCTAAGGCCCTTGCTATGATGCTTTCAAACATGGGCATTGGCATCCAGGCCATGAGGGTGTTGTACCAGTGACTAGAGAAAAGGGCATGCACCATCTTTACCTATAACTAGATGGTGGGGTTAGGGATGTTTGCTAGACTAATCCCATCATTGCATTTGTGGAGATTGCATTGATCGACTATTTGCTTCACCATCCCTTCCTTGGTCACCAACTCTTCCAAATTGCTAATATTGCAGTATTTTAGCTAGTTGCAAACTTACATCTCATTGGCCAATCGATACATATTGTGCTCTAAAACAAGTTACCAGTAGTACCCTATATATCCTAGGAAGCCTTGAACTCCCTTATAGTTTGTGAATGATGGTAAATCAATAATGACTCTAACTTTGGAGAAGTCGGTGGCAATGTCATTCTTAGACACCATGTGCCCTAGGACACATTCATGCTTTACCCAGAACTAGCACTTTACGAGGGTTCAAGGGGAGATTATATAGCCTACACCACTCAAAGATTGCACAAAGTTTATTTAGATATTCTGTCCAGCTGGAGTGGACACATAGATTGTCAACAAATACCTCTGATCCTCCCCTAAGTATGTCTTTGAAGATGGCACGCATGAGGCACTAAAAGGTAACTGGTGCATTTGTTAGCCCAAATGGCATGACTATCTAGGCAAATATGTCCCATTCGATTGCAAATTGATATTATCTATGTCGCTAGGGTATACCTACACTTGGTTGTAGCATGAGAATCCATCCACGAAACTATAGGCTTCCTTCCCTACTATTCTTTCGAGCATGTGCTTCATATAGGGCAATGGATAGTTGTCCCTCTTAGTCACAGCATTGACCTTTTTATAATTCACACATGCTCAAATATTCCCGTTCTTCTTTAGGACAATCACTATAGGTGACACCCACTCTATGTGCTCAATTTCATAGATGAATCCAACCTTCAACTGCTTATCTATCTCCTCCTTAATGGCATGTACATGCTTTGAATTCATCGAGTATGGTTGCTTCTTAACTATTGTTGTATCAGGAGTCATAGGGATGTTATGAGTCACAATCCTCGAATCTACTCCTTTTGGTTCATCTAAGGACCAAGCAAACACATTTATGTACCCTCGTAGGAGAGCGATGAGATCAACCTCCTCTTTTTCAGTTATGTCCTCGACTAAGAATACAGGTCGAGGCTTTTTACCTTCCCCTACTAAGTTGGCCTCCTTGACCTTAGTAGGCCCTTCTATCAGTTTGCTTGCTTATCCTTGCCTCTTAACTTCCAGAAATTTCACCATCTTGTCACCTTTTTGAACTTTGTGAAGCACTTTGGTAGGTTTTGGGTCTTCCTTTGCTCTTCAGCTTTTGATCCCTTTGATTGCCTCCTCTTTTCATCCTTCAATCGCTTGCACCTTAGGTGGACCGGTAGGTACCCTTTGGTGCATTTGGTCTTAGGTAGTTGATCTCTAGATCACTCTCGAACCTCACTTCCAATTCAAAGTTAAACTCACAAACGTTGCTCAAAGAAGGAGTTTCCCCTAATGGTCACAACTACGAGGCCAATTTAGTTCTAAAGGGTGGTGTGGTACTTGGTTGAACTAATTCATATTGTTTATAGTCCATTATGCCTAGGTGGTCCTACTGGTCGCATTCCATCTTGACGACTCCTCCTTCAATCCTAAAGGCATTGGCTTACCATGGCTTAGATTATACTTGTATCTGTTCTATCACTCAATCATTTGTATCATACTTTATTGTATCGGCCTCGTCCTCGCTCTCCTCATTTTCATAGAGTGGTAGTCTTCATTCTTGTCATTCAAATCATCATATTCTAACTGCTCATCATCTCCTAGGATTTTGATCTCAACCTTCTTTCCATCCGTGATTAGTGCCCAATTGTACAATAGATTCAAGTCGTGCACTTTGGTTCACTACCACTTCATCTTGTCCATGAGGTCCTTGAGGGGTTTGAGATTGACTATTGGGTTACTAGCTAGCTCTCTCGTCAAGTATTCAAGAATCCCCTAGAGTTCAAGTCTATTAGATGGGACATGGAAGGGAGCAGGTGTTGGTCAACTGCTAGAGCTCCTAGCTATCATGCATAGTGGTACTAATGGTGGGATCCTACTTTTTGGTAGCTAAGATGGTGTGACTTTGTGGGACTCACTGGCTACCATGACAGCCTACTTATAATCCTCCTTGTCATCTGAGAACAACAGATTGATGGTAGATAGCACATGCATCCAACTCCACTCGTCCTTGGGGCAAGGGATATAGTTTGTTAGTGGCTCGTAGGGGTTCTTGACTTGTGAGCCTCCTTTCAAAATACCAGAGATGGCATCTAGGTTGACTGGCATGGTCTTCCAAGTATATATCTCAACTCTTACAGCTTTGATTAATTGCCTAAGAATATTAGACCATTGCCCCAATCTTTTATCACTCGTGCATTTCTCATCCAAGGTCGGCCTAGTAGAATGTCGTAGTCCACTCCCTTCATGACTATGAAGTTCACTCAGAATCGAACATCCACTATCTTCAAGGTTCAATCTTTTAGTACTCTAAATGGTCTAACCTTCATTTCGTTAGCCAACGTTACATCAAACCTAATGGTCTCCATAGGTGGGTTGACCCAAGCCTGCAAGATGTATGGTTGAGCACACTAACTCTTGCTCTCGTATCTACAATTCCCTTCCTTAGCATCTTCTAATGTGTTGATAGGTAAAAATGCATGCACCTCTATGCCTTCCCAAAAAGCATTCACATGCAAAGACTTAGGCATTGAGTTTAGGGTTAAGCTCAGTATGTGTGTTACTGCATCATGGTCAGGCAAGTCGATTGCTCCAAGATCGTCAGGTCTTTCTACCCCATTGCTTCAACCCTTGCCACAGTGTTGGGTTCCTAAATCCATCAAGACGGGGTTACTCTCTTAGTTGTACGAGATGTAAGGGTTCATGTATGCTTCATCCTCATTCGGCTCCTCTACATAATGTATATGAGTATCACTCATTGGATGGGTCATAATGGATCCATGTGGTCTAGCTATCCATGTAGGATTGATGTCCATCCTAGGGATGGCTAGCTTTGAGTCATTGGGTGCTGGGAGAGCTTATGGAGCTCCCCTCTCAAAGTGTAGTGGCCTATTCCCTAGTTAATAAGACTAATTGTATGGTTGCGAGTATGGAAATAATCTTGGTGGAAATCAGGAATGCATCATGTCATGGCCAAACCTTTTGCAATTAGGACATGGTCTTGACCTAGGATCCAAGCACTTGATTGGGAGGTGATTTCCTCCACAATGCACACATTGCATGTGAGGTCATGTGGGCCTTCTCATAATCTCTTAACTCTAGCTTCATATCCACCAGCTTCTACTGACGGTGGTAGGTGGAAAGCAACATCTTTAGCAGCATGTGGTGCTCTCTGATGTCTACGGCGTTGGAGGCGGTGTGATCCGGTAGTTCGATAGCGTCAAGGTAAGTCATCTATCTTTTTTCTTTTCTCTCTCTCTCTCTCTCTCTCTCTCTTTTAATTCTTTTATTTTCTTCTCACTCCCTAGTACACACATACCCCACACACACACACACACACACACACACACTTACATACACATGTTCACACACAACACACTCCCATAGACACTTTCACCCACATATGCACTCACACTCACTTAGAGACCTTCACGCACACGTACACACTTACCTACACATAACACATTTTTTATCATCTACCAAACACATGCACTAAACCACATGTACTAAAACACCTCATACACACATATCAAACTCACACACACTAACACACCCATAAGCACCTGTTCCCACACACAAATGGCACTACTCTTGCATTTTAAAAAAAACACACACACACACATAAAATAAAAAAGACACTAACACATGTACAAAGCATACATAAATACCTATTCACATGCACCAAAACTCCCACACATATATGCACCCATACTTACTCCCACACACAAACCCTACTCGCTCACACCACCCCCATTCACTCACCCCACCTCAACCCTAGCTCACTCACTCGCACCACCCTATCTCATTTGCACTACTCACTTGCACCAAAAAACTCACTTGCACTACTCCCTCACACCAAAACACTCACTTGAACTACTCCCTCACATCACCCTACCTTACTTGTATTACTCATTCACACTACCTCACTCACACTACTCGCTCGCACCACCTCACTCACTCGCACCAAAACACTCACTTGAACTACTCACTTACACCATAACACTCACTAACACCACCATACCTCATTCATACCACTCCCTCACACAAAAACACTCACTCACATTACTCGCACCATCTCACTCACCACTCACTTGCACCACCACTCATTTGCACCACTCACTCGCACCACCTCAATGATGCTAGGTCACCAAGCCTAGATCACTTACTCACACCAACTCATTTGCATCACTCATTTGCACCAACCCACTCACTCATAGCACCCACACACATCACGTATATACATGTATTAACTTATCCTTACACACCATTCATTGCATGTCACTACATCTAGGAGACTAGTGTTGCCTTGTGTAGGTGTTGTCTTGCATTGTGCCTATAGAAGTGCATCTTACTTTAAAAGGACAAAAGCTTGCTTTTGCACCCCTCACTTCTTGTTTGGAGTTTCAAAGTATTTTAACATGACTTGAGTATTTGAGTGTTTAAACCCATCATTAGAAGGAAGATCCTAAGTGCCTTAAGAATTCAACAAGCCATTTGTGTCAAATACACATCAAAACACTTGACCACCAAAACCAAACCATAGCTAACATAGTCCTCCAAGGCCTAGGCTACAAGCTCAAAATGATTTCATTGTATGCACTCGCAAAATGGCAAGGTGATCCTCTCTCCACCCCCAGTTCCAAATTCATCAAAACAACATCACACCCTACATTCTCTATTGACACAGCTTTAATCCTAGAGACCATGCCCCTCAAGGATCTATTGATCAAGCGATTGACCTAGTCAATCAAAAGACCTTAGGTCCCCAACCTAACACAATGGATAAGGCCACATTTTTATACTCTCTTCCATGAGATGTCCAAGAGTCCTTGGATGGCTACTAACAAGCTACATGCTTTGATCGTACTTGACTCTCCCCTACGGACTTAGAGGAAAAAATCATGGCCCTTAAAGACTAAGGAACTATACTTTAGCAAGATCCTCAAATACACAATGGACACAAAGCAAGAGCTTTTAAACATGAAAACTGAATTGGGTGGGATCAAGCACATATTGTTGAATGTTGGAATGTCAAGATCATCCACTAACATTGTAACTGACCTCATTCAAGATAGGCTCTTTAATCACACCAACTTGCTCACTCTAGGAGCACACATGACCTAAACATTGCTAATTGGGATGGGTAATATACCTACCCAGTGAGTCCAAGCTAAAGTACCCCTAGTGGCCAAGAAAATTGATAAGTATCGTGTTGGGGATGACCCATATAGCTTCATAGAGCAACTCAAGCAAGTTTGTGAGTCCAACAACCTTATGGGAGATGCCAAGCAAGCTCAAGACTTTAGGCTTCGCATGGGCGAGAAGGGTTATACTTGGTTTACTAGCCTCGATGCAGCTAAAAAGGCTCCCTTCATAGCCCTTAAGACTCTCTTCATTAATCGATTTGCAAAGGCAAGCTACAATGACAATTTAATTTTCCAACTCATGAACATAGAGCAATAAGATGAAGAGAGCATGTGAGACTATGTGTCTAGACTAAGAGGACTATATAAGTGAATCTCACTTGTAGAAAAACCAACTAGCAAAGCAATTATAAAGGCTTTCATCAAGGGAATCTATGATGGAAAGATCTATAAGGTGCTCACTAGCAATTCAGTGTGCTAGATCGAAAAAATCTCAATGGGCTATTAGATGAAGCAATCCAAATTGAAGACCTACACAAGGAGAGAACTCGATCCAAGAAAGGAAAAGGCCAAAATCTGAATCCTAGTCAGAGGAAAACTTGAGATAGGAAACACCTAAACTTGGAATCTCATGGCTGATGTGATGAAACAACAACAAGGGCTATTGAAAATGATTAAATCTTTCAAGCAAACTTGATTGTGCCGACACAAATGTGCAGCGCATACATTGCAGCAGTGATCACTTGCCATCTGAATGTTCTCGACAAAGTAGGACCTACACAAATTGTGGAAAGTTTAGTCACGAGGCATCTACATGAAGAGCCCCTCGGTGGCTTCCTCGTGCTACACCTTATGCAAATCATGGGCTCCCATATTCAAGGCCACAATAGATGGCTCTTCATGCTCTCCTAGATAGAGACCTACAACTCCTTGAGTTTATATGAACCCATTTGGCATCCCACAATCTCCAGGCTCAATCCTAACTCACCCACCTAGTGATGCCCCAATTCACTATGTTAAAGAGCCCATCGAGGATGACAATTATATCAACTTGTATGTCTTGTATGATGAAGAAGGAAATGTAGTGTTCATGGACTATAGACTAGTCTCGATCATGATGCTAGGATATGGTCAAGGGCATGGCATGTTGCAACCTCGTGAGACCCTTCCCTACTGAGACTTGTGGCCAACTTGATCACATCTCCACATAGTCAGAGAACTAAGAACAACTGAAGGAGAATGATGTTGACCATGGATGCACCAAAAGGTCCATACAATTGAGACCTCCCACCCTAATATAGACACAATTTAGGGTTAGGATAGGGTTAGGTGACCTCTCTATGACAATGCACCGTTTTTGAGTTAGGAATTGTGCCCTACTTTGCATTTTAGGATTTTCATTACTGTGAATTAGGGTTTGTGCCCTCTTTTAGGCATCCTACCCCCTTTGTGGGATCTAGGGCAATTAATCATTACAATATTCTTATACCTTAGTCTAAATAGACCAAGCCTATGGATCTAATCATAAATACATGTGCGCAACCCATGCAACACTTGTAGGTGCAACAAATGCAATACGGGAGATAAGCACAATGTACATGGGAATGAGCTCGTGGCTCTTACGAAATAATACATCCATGATAATTTGATGTCCATGAAGTACAACAAATAGTGTAAGTGCCCAAAAATAATAATTGAAGTGCTCCAAAAATAATAATCCACCATCAAATAAATCCAACACTTGTGTTTTGACTTTGTTTGGTCTTCTCTAACTTTAGCCTTCACAAAATACTGTTAACAACAATAGAACCCAAGGCTCAGTTGGGGTTGTTGGCCACCATTATATTGAAACATATAGACCATAATTGAGAGCTCAATCTCTCAACAAAAGAATCCCTAGTATACTATTATACGAAATATTGGTTTTGGTGACCAAGTGTTGAAGGAAGTTGGGCTATGACATAGACTAGATCTTCCTAAGGAAGTGTAGCTTATACTAGTGTAGCCACCAAAAGTTACAGTAGTAATTACAGATTATACAGATCCCCTCGAGTTTGATAAGCCTAGAGCAAATACAAGAGAGGTGCCACAAAGCTCCCAACATGCAATAGAAATGGCACTAAAAATCTAGGAGCATTAAAATAGGATGATTCTAGGATTGAGGGTTGTCACACAGAAGGTGCTTGGCTACCCTCTAGAGCTTCAAGAACATGAAGAACAATAGGGAAACATAGAGGAACTAGTGTGGAGATATCAAGAGAGGAGAGTAAACTTGGTCAAATCCTTTGATTTCAACATTTCTTAGGAGGAGAGATTTTGGAAGGCCTTGACCACAATTCAAAAACTAATTAAATTACGTAAGATCGTAGCTCAAAGATGGAGTGACCAACAAAACCAAGATGCACTATGTGAAGCCTGTCAACTTTAGAAGGATAGAATTTTAGCAATAAGTTCTTGAGATGCTTAGAAATGCCAACCAAAATGGTGACATGCTATCGTAGAGATACATGAAGTAGCTTGATCCACCTTCTACTATTCATGGCCTCAAGGACAAGTGGATGTGCTTTACTATCCTTATCCCAAGGGATATGAAGACTACGACCCATAGCACCATGGCTAATACAATTTTCCAAGAATCCTAAATGTAAATACACCATTATAGGAAAAGCTTTATCTATTTGAACCAAGGGACCTTAGACCTACCTTTAATAAGTTCCTCAAAAACTTTACTCGAAAACTTTACTAATTGCCTTGACCTTGCCTTCATCACAATGCAATTATCTTCGCCTTTTGTGAAGCTATTGTAGGAAAGTACCAACACCATATGAGAATAGTTTTTTTCATTTTTTAATGTAAATACTAGGATAGATAGAGGTCCCATGTCTACATCTACATGTAGCACTCCTCCCATCATACTTCGTAGCCTTACTAGAAGACATGATGGACAACCAATTCACTTTTTGCACACATCCATTCCTACCCAAAGTCATCCATCAAGATGTGAAAATCAATGAAGGATTACATGCTTAAGCATGAACAAGTAAAAAATATAATATCCATATTATTTAACTAATAGTAAAATTTTTATAAAGTGAGGTTTCAATTTAATATTAATATATATTAGTAATGTTATGGCAGATTTTAATATAAATGATCCAAAAATTATGAAAGTAATATTTTTAGTTTAGTTAATAAACTTTGTGTGATGTGATGTTTTATTATAATATTTATTTTGATATGTACTTTTACATTTAAAAAGTAAAACTTATTTAAAAAGTAGTACTTAAAGCTATCTAGTCTAATAAATAATCTATGAATAGTAAAATGTTAATATTAACATTTCATTTTGAAACATTTTCCTATTGCTTTAAACATCACTTAAGAACAAAGGTATTTTAACATTTATGATAGAAATTAATAACTAAACTTTCATATAATATGTATCATTATTAAAAGCTATATGATAAATTTTATATGAGAGAGAGAGAGAGAGAGAGAGAGAGAGAGAGAGAGAGAGAGAGAGAGAGAGAGAGAGAGAGAGAGAGAGAGAGAGAGAGAGAGAGAGAGAGAGAGAGAGAGAGTGTGTGTGTGTGTGTGTGTGTGTGTGTGTGTGTGTGTGTGTCTCGCTTGAAGCATGCCTTAGGACGTGAAGTGCCCCAGTTGTTACTAAAACAAGTGCAAAGTATCAACCATTCTCCCAATTCCCAATTGTTCCCACCTAGAGGGGGGAGTAAGGGAATAAGAATATACAATTGTAAAAAAGAATGGATGAGAGATTGATTAAGTATTACTAAATGTGTATTACACATACACACACATTACATAATAATCTATACTACATTATTATTTGAGCTACAGGTTCGGGAAAGTGTCCGAACCACCACAGTGCTCCCGAACCTAACTCCCAAACCAAACCAAAGTGACCATTAATGTCACATGATTGAGGGTAGAAGGAAAGGTAAGTGACCATTTATGTCACATGATTGGGGGTAGAAAGAAGGAAACGTGGTCTCCTTCCACCACCTTCTCTTCTTCTCTCACTCTCACTCTCATTCTCACTTTCACTCTCACTCTCATGGGACAGGACGAGGCAGGCCAGCAAGCAGCAGGAGCAGGTAGCAGAAGTAGGTCAGTCCTCTTTTTCTCTCTCTCTGTCTAGGCATTTTTGTGTTCTCTGTCTCTATCTCTCTCTGCGCCACACCTGTCTGTCTTCAGGTCAGTCCTCTCTTTCTCTCTCTCTCTCTCTATCACGTCTTCAGTTCACACCTCTCATGCTTCTCTCTGACAAGACGCCTCTCTCTCTCTCTCTCTCTCTCTCTCTCTCTCTCTCTCTCTCTCTCTCTCTCTCTCTCTCTCTCTCTCTATGTGCCTGCGCATGTGTTTTCAGCCGCTTCCTTCCTCTCTGTACTCGTTTTGAACTCTGCAAGATAACGATGATAGTCCCCCTTCATCTTCAGGAAGAAGACCTTCGACTCGCTCGCTCGCTCGGCGTCAGCTCTGCTGGTCAGCTCCTGGTTCCCTCTGTACTCCTGCGCCTCATATGCTCTTCCTCTCTCTCTCTCAGACAGACGTCAGAGAGAGAGAGAAGCGCGTTTACCTCCCTCCCTCTCTCTCTCTCTCTCTCTCTCTCTCTCTCTCTCTCTCTCTCTCTCTCTCTCTCTCTCTCTCTCTCTCTCTCTCTTTGACGGACGTATGCTTCTGCGCCACATATGCCTCTGCACCCCGTATGCTTTTGATGAACACCTTCTGCGCTCGTATACTTGACCTTCTCTCTCTGCACTCGCTCGCTCCACACGTATTCGTCAACGTTAGCTCCTGGCTATATCTCCCTTATCATATCCATCGGTGTCCAGTAGACGGATATGATAAGGGGGATATAGCCACACTCCCCCTTATCATATTGCCACACTCCCGTCGGCGTCCAGCATCCGTCGGCGTCCACAAACAACATAGACAGCTTAGGATCTATTCCTACAATCTGGTCCACCTTCTTGAACCACGGCCAGTAGCTAACGGTCAAACCATTGGACCTATTTTTCTCTCTCTTGTACCTCTTCTTCAAAGAGTCCATTGGCTTCTGGCCATCCAGCCAGTCACTCACCACATTGGCCACCTCTTCCCAATCACTCCCACGCACGTTTCCCCGGTTCATGATATTGCATGATATTCCCACGTAGGCGTCCAGCAGGCATGATATTGCACCATCGCTCCATTCTTCCCTATCCTTCTTGCTCCCTCCATCCCCCTCTCCATGCCCCAATCCCCTTGAGCTACTCTTCCCTTTCTTGTAATACGTCCCGCCGTCACTGGTTTCCTCTCTGTCCCTCCTTTTGCTCTTACTTCTGTGCATCCAGATGCCTCTGCCACCCGCCCCTCCCCCTCCTGCTCCATTATTCATCCCCATCAGCAAGCCACTTGGCCCCTGCATTGCAAATCCTATCCCTTCCAAGACCTTGCTTCTGTGCAAAATTTCGAGGCTTTTTCCTTGCATCCTGTCATCCCCTGCCAAGCGCGTGTGCGTGCACGCATGTGGAGTACCTGAGCGTTTACTTCCTCTCTGCATATGTGGTCTTCTTCCTTATCGAGCTCGCTCACTCCACACTCCCCCTTATCAAATTTTAGATTATCGAGCTCCTGGTTATATCGAGCTCACGAAGAGGCATTGTTCACATTTGCATTGTTGCATTTCCATGTGTGCTAAGAAGACCATTGTTCACATTTGCATTGTTGCTCACGAAGAGGCATTAAGCTCCTTTGCTACATCCACGAAGAGGCATTAAGCTCAAAGTTTAGTTAGTTTAGTTATTTAGTTAGTTTTGGTTTAGTTAGTTTATTCAATTAGTTTAGTTAGTTTATTTAGTTAGTTGATTAGACTATAACTTAGTTTATTTATTTAGTTAGTTAGTTTATTTAATTAGTTATTTAGTTAGTTTATTTAGTTAGTAGTTACTTTAGATTGTGTGTTAGTTACTACATTATTATTTGAGCTACAGGTTTACTACATTATTATTTGAGCTACAGGTTCGGGAAAGTGTCAAACCACCACAGTGCTCCCGAACCTAGCTCCCAAACCAAACCAAAGTGACCATTAATGTCACATGATTGAGGGAAGAAGGAAAGGTAAGTGACCATTTATGTCACATGATTGGGGGCAGAAAGAAGGAAACGTGGTCTCCTTCCACCACCTTCTCTTCTTCTCTCACTCTCACTCTCATTCTCACTTTCACTCTCACTCTCACGGGACAGGAGGAGGCAGGCCAGCAAGCAGCAGGAGCAGGCAGCAGAAGCAGGTCATTCCTCTTTTTCTCTCTCTTTGTCTGGGCATTTTTGTGTTCTCTGTCTCTCTCTCTCTCTCTCTCTGCCACGCCTGTCTGTCTTCAGGTCAGTCCTCTCTTTCTCTCTCTCTCTCTCTCTATCATGTCTTCAGTTCAAACCTCTCGTGCTTCTCTCTCTCTCTCTCTCTCTCTCTCTCTCTCTCTCTCTCTCTCTCTCTCTCTCTCTTTGTGCGTCCGCATGTGTTTTCGGCTGCTTCCTTCCTCTCTGCACCTGTTTTGAACTCCGCGAGATAACGATGATAGTCCCCCTTCATCTTCAGGAAGAAGACCTTCGACTCGCTCGCTCGCTCGCTCGCTCGGTCTCTTTGACGGACGTATGCTTCTGCACCCCGTATGCTTCTGACAGACACCTTCTGTGCCCCGTATGCTTGATCTTCTCTCTCTGCACTTGCTCTCTCCACACGTATCCGTTGGCGTCAGCTCCTGGCTATGTCCAGCAGACAGATATGATAAGGGGGATATAGCCACACTCCCCCTTATCATATCACCACACTCCCATCATCTCCAGCATCCGTCGGCGTCCACAGACAACACAGACAGCTTAGGACCTGTTCCTACAATCTGGCCCACCTTCTTGAACCACGGCCAATAGCTAACGGTCAAACCATTGGACCTGTTTTTCTCTGTCTTGTACCTCTTCTTCAAAGAGTCCATTGGCTTCTGGCCATCCAGCCAGTCACTCACCACATTGGCCACCTCTTCCCAATCACTCCCATGCAAGTTTCCCCGATTCATGATATTGCATGATATTCCCACGTAGGCGTCCAGCAGGCATGATATTGCACCATCGCTCCATTCTTCCCTATCCTTCTTGCTCCCTCCATCCCCCTCTCCACTCCCCAATCCCCCTGAGTTGCTCTTTCCTTTCTTGTAATACGTCCCGCCGTCACTGGTTTCCTCTCTGTCCCTCCTTTTGCTCTTACTTCTGTGCATCCGGATGCCTCCGCCACCCGCCCCTCCCCCTCCTACTCCATTATTCATCCCCATCAGCAGGCCACTTGGCCCCTGCATTGCAAATCCTATCCCTTCCAAGACCTTGCTTCCGTGCAAAATTTCAAGGCTTTTTCCTTGCATCCTGTCATCCCCTGCCAAGCGCGTGTGTGTGCACACATATGGAGTACCTGAGCGTTTACTTCCTCTTTGCATACGTGGTCTTCTTACTTATCGAGCTTGCTCGCTCCACACTCCCCCTTATCAAATTTTAGATTATCGAGCTCCTGGTTATATCTAGCTCACGAAGAGGCATTGTTCACATTTGCATTGTTGCATTCCCATGTGTGCTAAGAAGACCATTGTTTACATTTGCATTGTTGCTCACGAAGAGGCATTAAGCTCCTTTGCTGCATCCACGAAGAGGCATTAAGCTCAGACTTTAGTGAGTTTAGTTATTTAGTTAGTTTTGGTTGTTTAGTTAGTTTAGTTAGTTTGTTTAGTTAGTTTTGGTTGTTTATTTAGTTTAGTTAGTTTATTCAATTAGTTATTTAGTTAGTTTTGGTTTAGTTAGTTTATTCAATTATTTTAGTTAGTTTATTTAGTTAGTTGATTAGACTATAACTTAGTTTATTTATTTAGATAGTTAGTTTATTTAATTAGTTATTTAGTTAGTTTATTTAGTTAGTAGTTACTTTTGATTGTGTGTTAGTTACTACATTATTATTTGAGCTACAGGTTCGGGAAAGTGTCAAACCACCACAGTGCTCCTGAACCTAGCTCCCAAACCAAACCAAAGTGACCATTAATATCACATGATTGAGGGTAGAAGGAAAGGTAAGTGACCATTTATGTCACATGATTGGGGGCAGAAAGAAGGAAATGTGGTCTCCTTCCACCACCTTCTCTTCTTCTCTCACTCTCACTCTCATTCTCACTTTCACTCTCACTCTCACGGGACAGGAGGAGGCAGGCCAGCAAGCAGCAGGAGCAGGGAGCAGAAGCAGGTCATTCCTCTTTTTCTCTCTCTTTGTCTGGGCATTTTTGTGTTCTCTGTCTCTCTCTCTCTCTCTCTGCCACGCCTGTCTGTCTTCAGGTCAGTCCTCTCTTTCTCTCTCTCTCTCTATCATGTCTTCAGTTCACACCTCTCGTGCTTCTCTCTCTCTCTCTCTCTCTATCTCTCTCTCTCTCTCTCTCTCTCTCTCTCTCTCTCTCTCTCTCTCTCTCTCTCTCTTTGTGCGTCCGCATGTGTTTTCGGCTGCTTCCTTCCTCTCTGCACCTGTTTTGAACTCCGCGAGATAATGATGATAGTCCCCCTTCATCTTCAGGAAGAAGACCTTCGACTCGCTCGCTCGCTCGGTGTCAGCTCCTCCTGGTCAGTTCCTGGTTCCCTCTGTACTCCTACGCCCCATATGCTCTTCCTCTCTCTCTCTCTCTCTCAAACAGACGTCAGAGAGAGAGAGAGAGAAGCTCATTTACTTCTCTCTCTCTCTCTCTCTCTCTCTCTCTCTCTCTCTCTCTCTCTCTCTCTCTCTCTCTCTCTCTCTCTCTCTCTCTCTCTCTCTTTGACGGACGTATGCTTCTGCACCCCGTATGCTTCTGACAGACACCTTCTGCGCCCCGTATGCTTGATCTTCTCTCTCTGCACTTGCTCTCTCCACACGTATCCGTTGGCGTCAGCTCTTGGCTATATCCCCCTTATCATATTTGTCGGCGTCCAGCAGACAGATATGATAAGGGGGATATAGCCACACTCCCCCTTATCATATCACCACACTCTCGTCATCTCCAACATCCGTCGGCGTCCACAGACAACAGAGACAACTTAGGACATGTTCCTACAATCTGGCCCACCTTCTTGAACCACGGCCAGTAGCTAATGGTCAAACCATTGGACCTGTTTTTCTCTGTCTTGTACCTCTTCTTCAAAGAGTCCATTGGCTTCTAGCCATCCAGCCAGTCACTCACAACATTGGCCACCTCTTCCCAATCACTCCCACGCAAGTTTCCCCGGTTCATGATATTGCATGATATTCCCACGTAGGCGTCCAGCAGGCATGATATTGCACCATCGCTCCATTCTTCCCTATCCTTCTTGCTCCCTCCATCCCCCTCTCCACGCCCCAATCCCCTTGAGTTGCTCTCTCCTTTCTTGTAATACATCCCACCGTCACTGGTTTCCTCTTTGTCCCTCCTTTTGCTCTTACTTCTGTGCATCCGGATGCCTCCGCCACCCGCCCCTCCCCCTCCTACTCCATTATTCATCCCCATCAGCAAGCCACTTGGCCCCTGCATTGCAAATCCTATCCCTTCCAAGACCTTGCTTCCGTTCAAAATTTCAAGGCTTTTTCCTTGCATCCTGTCATCCCCTGCCAAGCGCGTGTGCGTGCACGCATGTGGAGTACGTGAGCGTTTACTTCCTCTCTGCATATGTGGTCTTCTTCCTTATTGAGCTCGCTCGCTCCACACTCCCCCTTATGAAATTTTAGATTATCGAGCTCCTAGTTATATCGAGCTCACGAAGAGGCATTGTTCACATTTGCATTGTTGCATTCCCATGTGTGCTAAGAAGACCATTGTTCACATTTGCATTGTTGCTCATGAAGAGGCATTAAGCTCCTTTGCTGCATCCACGAAGAGGCATTAAGCTCAAAGTTTAGTGAGTTTAGTTATTTAGTTAGTTTTGGTTGTTTAGTTAGTTTAGTTAGTTTGTTTAGTTAGTTTTGGTTTATTTAGTTTAGTTAGTTTATTCAATTAGTTATTTAGTTAGTTTTGGTTTAGTTAGTTTATTCAATTATTTTAGTTAGTTTATTTAGTTAGTTGATTAGACTATAACTTAGTTTATTTATTTAGTTAGTTAGTTAGTTTATTTAATTAGTTATTTAGTTAGTAGTTACTTTAGATTGTGTGTTAGTTACTTTAGATATAGTTTAGGGTTAATTTGTTTTTTTGTTTTAGTTTATATATGTGTTAGTTACTTGAGAGAGAGAGAGAGAGAGTGAGAGAGAGTGAGTGAGAGTTTAGTTTTGGTTGTTTGTGGTTAGTTTACTTAGTTTTGGTTGTTTAGTTAGTTTAGTTAGTTTATTTAATTAGTTATTTAGTTAGTTTTGGTTATTTTATTTAGTTAGTTAGTTTATTTATTAGTTGATTAGATAAGTTAAATAGTAAGTTAGTAGTTACTTTAGATTGTGTGTTAGTTACTTTAGATATAGTTTAGGGTTAGTAAGATAGTAGTTACTTAGATATAGTTTAGGGTTAGTTAGTTAACCAAACTAAACTAACTAACTTTAGATATAGTTTAGGGTTAGTTTGTTTTAGTTCGTAATCTCTCTCTCTCTCTGGTTGTAAATTTGTTTTGATGTATTTATTCGTTTAAATAGTAAGTTAGTTAAATATAGTAAGTGAGTTAAATAGGTTGTTTGTTTTTTGTAAGTTAGTAGACAAATTGATGATTGATTAGTAAGTTAGTAGGTTTTACCTTAGATTAGTTGTTTACCTTGCTTGGTTTAGTTAGCTTAGTTGGTAGGTTACTTTAGTTTAGAGGTTGGTAAGTTAGTGCATCGGTTGGTTGGTTAGGTGTATAGAGAGGGAGAGGGAGAAGCAGAGAGAGAGGGTTAGTTAAACTTTGGCAGTATTAGACATGGTAGTTTTTGTTGTTTTTAAATTTCGAGAATATTTTATATATCCCTCAAGGCTAATGCATGCTTTTTGTCCAGTATGGAGGCTTCTACAGCAAACAAGAATATGTCTGTAGAAGATATTATACAGTGCACTTCTAATGTGCAAATGAATGCACGCAAAATAAAGGAGGCCACAAGGAAAAAGATCGTTCGTCGTGCACCTAAGCATGTTGCAGGGCATGATAGTTCCTTTGGTTCCTTAAGGTTTATTCGTCACTTGGATGGGATTGAAAAGCAAGTGAAGACACTATTTTGGCGTCAAAAAACTTCGATTTCAATTTCTGAGAACATCGGTGACCGTCTATAGAGAATTGAGAGAATGTTGGACGAGAAATATGAAGGGCACCTTGCTGATGCAGTAACGATACAGGGCGAGTTAGAAGAGATCAAGGGTTATATAGGTGACATTTATGAACATATCCAGAAAAATTGGTGGCCGCGTGCTGGATCTTCGAATGATCAAGAAGAGAAGTTGAAAGATATTCTTGATAGTGCAGGTCGTATAGAGGATGGAGTATGTGAGTTGATTGCACACAAGAACGAGAGCTTAGTTGCACCGGAGAACATTGCTCTTGATGTGCAACTTACCTCTTTGAAAGTTTATCTAAATAGATTTTCAGCAATGTTAACACAGATGAATCGCCGTGCAGGCTCATCTTCTGGCAGCACTGGAGATCATTGCCCTTGATATGCACTAGAGAACGTTGCATCTTTGAATAGTGGTTCACAATAGGGTTTTGGCAATGTTAACCAATGCATCTTTGTCATGGTTTGCTTGGTATATGTGATTCTTGCAAGACTTCTTAAATGAATTGTTTGATGAAAATCTTCATTTTGAAACACATCGTATGTGTCTTGCAAATTATAAAACTACTTTTAAACCATTTTGATAGTCCCTCTTTCTCTCTATTTCTCTATGTTTCTCTCTCGATTACTAAGAAATTTTGCTAATGTGCTTTTGTAACTTAGATTGGATTAGATACATAGAATGATTGCAGCTTTGATATGTTGGGACGTTTTGTATAGTTTGCCTCCCTCCCTCTCTCTCTCTCTCTCTCTCTCTCTCTCTCTCTCTCTCTCTCATACTTAGGTGGCTTATGTGTCCTTTCATGCATTTAGGGTTTGTGGTTGCGAATATGAGTTGGTAAGCTATTGTGTGTCCTATGGGATTGACACCAATAAGCATTTCAAGATTGGGGATACCTTTCTATATAGGAGATGTTCTTTTCTCTCAAGATTGTGCTGATGTACGTGAATGAAGATCGACATGGCATGGCCTTTAGGCAATGCGTGGTTGGTACTTGGTGAGTGTCATGTGTGCATGATAGCACTCATGTGTAGCGTACATATATTATTTCATGAATTTAGGGTTTATGGTTGCGAATGTGAGTTGGTAAGTTATTGTGTGTCCTATGGGATTGACACCAATAAGTATTTCGAGACTGGGGACATCTTCCTGTATAGGACATGTTCTTTTCTCTCAAGATAGTGCAGATGTACATGAATGAAGATCCATTGGCAGGGCCTTTAGGCAATGTGTGGTTGGAACTTGGTGAGTGCCATGTGTGCATGATAGTACTCATGTGTAGCGTACATATATTCTTTCACACATTTAGGGTTTGTGGTTGCGAATGTGAGTTGGTAAGTTATTGTGTGTCCTGTGGGATTTGCACCAATAAGTATTTTGAGACTGGGGATACCTTTATGTATAGGACATGTTCTTTACTCTCAAGAAGATTGTGTGGATGTACATGAATGAAGATCCATTCGCAGGGCTTTTAGGCAATGCGTGGTTGGTACTTGGTGAGTGCCATGTGTGGATGATAGCACTTATGCATAGCGTACATATATTGTTTCGTGCATTTAGGTTTTGTGGTTGTGAATGTGTCTATCACTTATGTCTTGACGTTTGGTGTGCAAATAGCTCTGAGATTTATTTGTTGTGCAACTCTTATGTTCTCTTTAAAGTTTGGTGTAGCCATGGAACAAAGCGAAGCCATAGGAGATATTCCCGACGTAGTTCTTTCGACTCCATTGAATGTAGTGGATTCAGTTGAATTAAACAAAATGGCAACGACATCATCTCTTCGACGCTTGCCAGCTTGGAGCTATTTGCATGGGTATGGAAGATAGTTTTATGAAAGAGGTGGCAAGGGGACAAGAGATGTGTGTTGCTAAATGTACAAGAGTTGCAAAGATTCGAAGAAACACAAGGGCTACTTCGGGTGCTTCAGACTTTTAAAAACTTGAGGCCAAGATGAATGAGTTGATGGAAATTCAGACGAGTTTATGTACGTGTGTTGATAGTGCACTTGCCATGTACTCAATGGAGTTACATGAACATGCTAAAGGTCTGCATGGTGTTGTGTGCGAGACAAAGCACACACAGGGTGTTCTCCAGCAAGTGTCAACTGATCTGGGTGGTGAAGTAAGGGCACTTTTAGCAATTATTTCTGAGACAAGTAGATTAATGAATCTGCTGGTGAACGATATGTGGGCTTCGGTTTGGGGGCTTGGAGATGACCACAAATCTGTGATCTGCTAGAGGGGTTGTCAGTTGCCGTTCTTGCAATTTCAAATGAATGTTAGTAGGTTTAATACTTTGTTGCAACAATTGAGCCGTCAGATGAATGGTCGCATCTAAGGAGACTATGTGTATGTGTTACGGAAGGATTGCTTAGGTTGGAACTTATAGGTTCAGATTGTCTTGCGTATTTTAAAGTGCATGGGCTAGCACTTTTTATGATAATATTTGCTTCTTTTTGGTAAAGCCTACGTGGAAAGTGCTAAGATGTGTAACACTTTTGATATAACAAAGCATATTTGAGTAAAATGTATTGAGTGTGTATGACGTGATGTCTCTTTCTTGATATTTACATGGAGCAGATTTGATAGTCCAATGATGGTTGGTATATTTAGATTTGATATATTGTGTACATCGAATGTACGCAATACATTTAGTTTAGAAATCAAACCATGCCTTTGATAAAGTGTATTGATAGTCGTTTCTGCGGTTGCATGTTTATTTTCTTTTGTTAATTAATTGAAACGGATTAATTGTGCATGTTTTTATTACCAAGGTTACTTCTATCTTAGCAACCAGGCTCTCTCTCTCTCTCTCTCTCTCTCTCTCTCTCTCTCTCTCTCTCTCTCTCTCTCTCTCTCTCTCTCTCTCTCTCTCTCTCTCTCTCTCTCTCTCTCTCTCTAATGGGCGGGCGCAGCATCTTTGTAGACAGATACATTGACTGGGTTGTAGTGGTTTTGTGTCTTGATATTTAATCTTAATATTTAGATATTTAAATATCAATATGGGGTGTTCGCATCAAGCAACTGGCAGAGACTATGTGTTGCGTGTTCGTAGGGACATGCTTACTTCCACAAGGTATGAGCGATGACAAGTTGCTAGACTCAGGGCTCAGAAAGGGATTTTCGATCGTGGTAGATCCATTCAAAGAGACATTGAAAACCTGACGTTCCATGAGGAGATTCTAAGTGGTCATCGTGAACTAGGCCAACCACAGTTTAGTATAGATGTGGCTAATGTTTTGCCATCACCGGATAGAACCATTAGGGGATTTCAAGCCCTGCGACATTTTGGTGTAGATTTGACGAATGCTTTGCCATCAGTGGGTGGTTGCAATGGTCTTAATCATGTGACTTTCGAGTCACATGTTAATAATGTTTCAATGTCTAAGTGCCAACATGGGGGAAATCTTAGTGGAGTGGTTTGTGAGAGTGTGTCTCACCGTGTTGAATTTGTAAATGGGGATAATGAGCCAGTTGAACAACATGTTGGTTTAGATTTTGGAAATCACCACAATGTGGAAAATTTCGTGGCTAATGAGTCACGTGTTCATAATATTGCTGTTCTTTATCCCCAAAGTGGTGGATTGTGTTCCATTTTAAATACTTTGCCTGCACGGATGTTCACCCAGCAATGTCAATACTACTATTTCAAGAGCCGGATGTGCATTCCATGGGGAGTCTTTGTGTGATGTGTGAAAGGTCTTCAGCTAAGTTGTGGAGATGTGAGACTTGGGTTCAAGGGTCGATTTTGTTTGGAAGACACTGTTGTTGAAATGGAAAAGTAATGTTGCCACCATTGCAACATCCACCACAGCCATTGCATGATTTGTTACATGGTATGCACCCTCAGAGTAGGATATTTAAAAACAACATACGAGCATACAACAGCGCTCTTGCATTTGTATCACTCGGAGCTAATGTTGACGAGCTACCTGTTATTGGGAATGGTTACACCTTTAGAGTGCATGGCTCTGTTTATCATCGTATAGGTACTTTGCTTCCTGATGTGCAGCATCAAGAAAGGCCAAGATTTGCACAACTATATGTTTATGATACCGAGCATTAGTTGCTTAATAGGCTGGGGGTTATGCATGATTTATTACCAAACTTGCTAGGGGAGCTTCAATGTATGATGCATCGACACAACATATATGCACGTGCTTTTAGGTCAGTGGATTTGCAATTGCAAAATAATCCCGTGCAGGAACTAAGAATGAGTATTTTTTGTATTCAAAAAACCAGTAAACAATACTTTGCTCTTGCAGCAACTGAGGTTGCAGCTATCATGCCAGGGCAGGGTGACGAGGGTACTCTTGATCGTCGGGATATTCATGTTTACACTCGGGGTGGTCGATGTGTTGCTATTTCAAACTTGCATAGGGCATATATGCCAATGCTATATGTCCTCCTTTTTCCTATGGGGGATGGTGGTTGGCATGTAAAGGTTCCCTACAGTAATGTTAGTGTTCCTGTTAACATATATGAATTGTCCAATAAAATTTGTGTTACCCAGATGCAGTTTTATGCATTTTGTCTTCAAGTGCGCAAAGATACTGAGGTGTGCATATCGTGTGCTAGTCGACTATTGCAGCAATTTATTGTTGATGCTTATTGTAGTATAGAGCAGTGCAGGTTAACTTGGTGTTGCCAGAATCAATCAGTGTTACGATCAGAGGCCTACAAAGGCTTGGCAGACATGGTGGGGGCAAACGATAATGGGACAATGCCGATTGTTGGTGCCTCTGTTGGCAAGAGGATAGTTTTACCGTCGTCATTCATAGGTGGACCAAGGCACATGTATCAATTATATCAGGATGCCATGGCTATAGTGAGATGTAAGGGAAAACCTGACCTTTTTATAACAATGACATGCAATCCAAAGTGGTGGGAGATAACTAATGCTTTATTGCCTGAGCAAAGTACTTATGACCGTCCAGATTTGACTGCTCGCCTGTTTCATAAAAAGCATGTTGATTTAATGTATACGTTGTTGCGGAAGGATCTCTTTGGAAAGGTTGCAGGCTATGTTACTGTGATTGAATTCCAAAAGAGAGGGCTACCACATTGTCATAGTTTGCTAATTTTAGAGCCATCTTTCAAACCTTCTGAAGCATGTCACTACGATAAACTGGTTTGTGCTGAGTTACCCAATAGAGTTAAGTTTCTAGCCTTATTTGAGACAATTTCAAAGTGCAACATTCATGGCCCTTGCGAAGGATTGAACCCCAAGAGTCCCTCTATGGACAAGGGTAGATGTACTAAAGATTACCCGCGAAAATTGAAGGGCATGACAACGGTTGATAGTTCTGGCTATCCCGTTTATCAAAGACGAGATGATGGAAACTCTGTGTGTCACAACTCTATAGAAACAGAATTTGTATCATTTTTCATTAATTTGTCTATATAATGATTTATTAAATTTATTTCCTTTGCTCTAATTAGATATAAAGAAAAGTGCATTGGAGCTGGCCACTGATGAGTGGTCACAGGTTATGGTGGACCCACGCGGTGGGTTAGAGAAAAGATAGTTCACACTTCCACCTATATGGCCCGATTGGGCGCTTGTGACTAGAACTCACGCATATCAGGGTTAGACTCGCACACAGAAAGGATTGATGCCTTGAAGTGTGGGCTAGATCCACCAGAAACAGACAATTACAATCAACAAGATGGCATGATCATGAAATGCTTGTATAATGTGCATGTGTGGACTGAAAGCTTGAAATGCACATTTCTTTGCATAGGAAAGTCACATGAAGATTCTGATACCGTTTTTGCGATGTACATGGAAAAAGCTTTCATATGACACCCATATTGGGGGGGTCCCTAAATTTTAGGAGATCCCTAAATTTTAGGAGGTCCCTAAATTTTAGGAGCCTCGAATTAGCCTAAAAATGCTAGTCCTAAAAAATAGGGATATCATTCTAAAAATAGTAAGTTCTGTACTCTGACTGTGCTTACTAAATTTGGTTGTTTCTATTCTTGACAGTATTCAACCCAAAAAGGAAGGCCATAGAGAAGAGACAAGTGTCAAGACACTTGTCACACAAGTTTCCAAATGTCCCACCACTTATCACATCTCATGACATGTGGCTGGACACTTGTCTTGTGCTACTTCACTTTTCCCTTTTGTACTAGCTCTTCCCTCTCCTATAAATAAGAGCTCGTTTTTCTTCATTCATCATCATTTTTCTTTGTTGTAAACTCATGTACAGCACCCACAGATAGCCAAAAATTGGCCCCATCCATCCCCATCATCATCCCCCACTTCTCCATTATCAAATTCCTCCATATTCCCTCTTCTATCACTGCTGTTTTACAGGACAACAAGCCTGTAAATTCATTATAGCACCTCCTTCTCGAGCTCTTTCTTCCATTTTAGCAACAAGAAGCAAGGCCTATCCATGTACTACTGATCAACGATGGAGAAAGGCTGATTTCCCCTCTTTCTTCTCTCATACTGTAAAGAAATCAGTTCTTATCATTGCATAATAGATAATGCATGTGTGTTTGTACATCTTCGCATGATCTTGTGAAAGTGAGAATTACTTCTTCTCACTCCCAGGTTGATTGTAACTGAGCTCTTCCCTAAGGGACTTGGGTTGAGCATAAATACATTCCTTCCGGGGGGGGTTGCCCATCTTCAACCCTCAATCTTGTTTCCATTACTTTTACATTTTCATGGCTGTAATTTTGTGAGTAATTTTCATTTTCAGCTTTAAGTGTTCATTCTCTTTTATATTAAATCTCGAAAACAAGCGAATATCATAATTGTTAAGCATACTACGTTGTTCGGGGCGTTTACAGTGGTATCAGAGCTTTGGCTCGGTCCTCACCCCAACACTGGTAGTGCTTACAATGATAAGTTTGTTTGTTTTCAGCCCTTGCATTGAGTGCTTGAGCATATTTTTTTTTCTTAAGAGTCTCAATGGATCAATCGAGTGCTATCCTTCAAGCCATTCAAAGTCTTAGAGAGGAGAATCAGCAAATTCGTGAGCAACTTCTCAAACTAGAAAAAGTTGAGAATCCCAAAGAATTCAAGGAAAGAAGCCCATCTGCTTCAAGGAGACAAAGCCATACCAATGAAAGGAGCCGATCAAGAAGTCCAACTACTTCTAAGAGGCAGTCCCATTCTACTTCAAGACAAAGAAAGAGATCATGTCGAAGCTCATCCTCTTCTTCAAAGTCATCTGGTGCCTACTTTGATGGACCCTCTTCTAGTAACGAAGAGTTACACCCTTCTCGTGGAAGACCTCATCATCGTCAAAGGCATCGACATTCTTCACCCTTGTCTCCATCTTCATCCCCATCAAGCACTTCATCATCTTCAACCTCAAGATCCGAGCATGGACGAAGGCATAAGAAGAAGAAGAAGACTAAGTCACTATCTCAACTTGAAAAGAAGATCAACTTCAGTATGTATGATGGTTCCCGAAATCCTGATCTTCTTCTGAAGTTTATTCGTCAATTTCAAATTTTGTATGGTCGTGACAAGTATAAAGAAAAAGAAAAGATTAAGTTTGCAGCTTTACATTTAACCGACTTAGCCCATACTTGGTGGACGGGGTTGGAATATGATCATGCTGCCCCAAAATCATGGTGGTCCTTTGTTCACATGATACAAAGCCAATTTCTTCCTGTTCATTTCAAAAGAGATGTAAAAATGGAATGGGATCGGCTTTAGCAAAGGAAAAATGAGTCACTTGGTGACTATACCAAGAGATTTTGGGAGCTACTTTTGAAGGTCCAACATTTCAAGAAGATCAGCAGTTCGGAAAAGCTTAGGAAGTTTCAAGGAGGTTTGCATTTTAAACTTCGTACTGCTCTTAATCATTATCATTGTTTTAGTCTCAGGGAACTCATTGACCATGTTGAGACATGGGAAATGGAGCACAATGGCAACAAATCATTCCAAAAGAATGATAACAAGAGAGTAGCTGACGATGAGGAGTATTCAGCCCCAAATGAAGGACAAAAATAGCGGCAAAAGCAGGCATCAAATCAAAAGAAGATGAAGCCCTATGCACCTCCTAATGCTCCTCAACTTCGCTCCAATCTATACCCACAAGCAAAGCAACTTTCCGAAGAAGAAAAGCAACGCTTCATGAAAGAAGGGAAGTGCTTTAAATGTGGACAAACAGGCCACATAGCGAAGCAATGTCCAAACAAGGGACAAAGCTAGGTTTCTGACAACAAGCATAAGTCGCCAGTGAAAATCAATGCTATCAGTGATGTAGTTGCAAACACAACTCACACTCCAGAGACGCAAAAATTATTAAAAGCTTGGGGACAGTTGCAAGAATGAAGAGATGAACACTCCGGCAGAAGTTCACCAAGCTTTAAATGCTGATGAAGGTGACATAGTGAAGACTGTGATACCCTACATTGGCAAGCTCAAGTTTCAAATTCAAGGCTACAGTGACGAAGATACCTTCTGTATCGGAGACCTTGATGGTTGCGATGTGATTCTTGGCATGCCCTGGAATCATAGAGTAGATTCAACCATCTTCTCTTAGAAAAAGAAGGTAGAAGTCACCAACAAAGGCAAGAAGTACGAGATCCAAGCTGGAGTTTCTGGAGACACCATACCTATGGTAAGCCATATGCAAGTCTCTAGAGCAATTAAGGATTGTGTTCAATGTTGTTTGCTTTATGTCACTGATGTAAAAGATAATATGAATGCTGAAAACCAAGAGCAACTTCAGCTCTTGGAAAAGTATAAAGATTGTTTTTCGGAAGATCTTCCTTATCAGCTTCCCCCAGAAAGGCCAGAAGACCATCATATTGATATTATCCCGGGCAGTTCTCCTCCTAATATAGCACCATACCGTGTGAGCCGTCCTCAACAAGAAGAAATCAGAAAGCAAGTTGAAGACCTACTCAACCGTGGGCTAATTAGGCCAAGTAGCTCACCATTTTGTTCACTGCTTCTTCTTGTTCAAAAGAAAGATGGCACATTCAGGATGTGCATTGATTATCGATCCCTCAACAAAATCACTGTGAAGAATTGGTTTCCTATTCCCAGAATTGAAAACATTTTGGATCGTCTAGGAGGCTCAAAGGTTTTCAGCCGCATTGATCTAAAGAGTGGTTATCATCAAATTAGGGTAATACCACAAGATGTACACAAAACTACTTTCCGCACTTCATACGGTCTTTATGAATTCTTGGTGGTTCCTTTCGGATTAACCAATGCACCAGCCACCTTTAATCGAATGATGGAGCGCATATTTAGAGAGCATCGACAATATGTCGGTACTTTCTTTGATGATATTCTTGTCTTTAGCAAGAATGAAGAGGAGCATCATCAACACTTGGAAATTGTTCTACAATTACTACAACAAAATCAACTCTTGGTAAATGGTAAAAAGAGTGAATTTTTCATGCATAAAATAAATTACCTTGGGCATGTCATCTCTTCTGAAGGGATTCAGATGGATCCTGAAAAGATCAGAATAATCCAAGAATGGCCTCATCTTCATGATGTACATGAGGTGCGATCGTTTCTTGGCTTATGCTCTTATTACCGCCGCTTCATCAAGCATTTTGCACATATGGCTTCTCCACTTCATGACCTTACAAAGAAGAAGATCTCTTTCCAATGGAAGGAAAAAGAGAAGGCAGCCTTCACAAGGCTAAAAACAGCTCTTACTTCTGGACCTGTTCTTATCATTCCAGATCTGGTAAAACCATTTGTGGTGGAACCAAATGCTTGCGATGATTGTATTGGTGCAGTGCTAAATCAAGAAGGCCATGCCATAGCCTTTGAAAGCCGTCATCTAAATGATGTGGAGAAAAGGTATGACATTTATAAAAATGAGCTCTTAGCAGTGGTTCATGCTTTAAAGATATGGAAACATTATCTTTTAGGCAATGAATTCCTTATTAAAACTGATCATCAAAGCTTGAAGTATTTCAAGACTCAAAAGCATTTGCAGGAGAAACATGCAAGATATGAAAATTTCTTGTCTATGTTTCATTTTCAAATTATGTACACTCCAGGGAAACAAAATGTAGTTGTTGATGCACTTTCTAGAGTAGCTCGCATTGCAACTATTACAGTGGCTCATCATGAAGATTTTCAAACGATGAAGAATACTTATGATGAAGATACTGATTTTGCAGCAATTTGGTCAAATTTACAGCAAGGAGGTTCTCATCCAGATTATTCCATCAAAGACGGTCACCTTCTCATGAACAATCGCCTTTGTGTCACTCTTCTTGTTCGACAAAAGGTGCTTAAAGAAAGTCATGAACCCCCTTATGCAGGGCATAGAGGGAGGGCAGCCACTCTAAGTGCAATTGAGCGCTACTTTTATTGGCCAACATTACGAAAAGATACACATAACTTCATTGAGGCTTGTTTGGTATGCCAAAAATCCAAATATGATAGGCAGAAGATTCCAGGATTGTTGCAACCTCTTCCAGTGCCCAAAGTTCCATGGGAATCTATCACAATGGATTTCATCTCAGGTATTCCAAGAACACCTCAAGGTCGTGATATGATTTGGGTCATAATTGATAGATTCAACAAACAATCACATTTTATTCCATGTCATAAAATATTGAAATCCGCACAAGCTGCGAGACTTTTCATTCAACATATCTTCAGATTACATGGTATGCCTTCTGAGATCATTTCAAATAGAGACTCCAAATTCACAAGTAACTTTTGGCGTGCTTTATTTGAGAATTTGGGAACCACTTTAAAGTTCTCCTCAGCTTTTCATCCTCAAACTGATGGCCAAACAAAGGTGATGAACTCTTTTGGATACGTTGAAAGCTTATGTTAGTGAACATAAGTCACAATGGGAGAAATATCTTCCATTAT